>NC_056737.1:1594094326-1594156826 GCF_019279795.1 Protopterus annectens
AGCTACACGCTCTAGGGACCTAAACCTTGTCACCACAATAAACAGAACATGCTGGAGGGATAGATTCCTGTCCCAGAGACTTCCCATACTCTGGAACAGACTACCTATCTATGTCAAACAGAGCTCCTCATTAGCACTCTTCAAGAAAAATCTTGATGATTGGATGGGAAATGGGAAATTCACCCCGGGGATCACTTCTGTGGCTCTGCTCGACAGGGGCACAGGAAAATGATTTTCTTGGGTGGTGAAAGCCAGGGTACATTTTTTGGCTAGGCTTATATGGGCCCTAGGGCCGATAGCCTAGTACCTACCTATGAACCTACCTATGAACCTATGAATATGGATTTAACCTTATTATCTTTGAATACCAATGGTTTAAATAACCCATCTAAAATATCTAATTTGTTGAAATATTTAAAATTAAACAAAGCACAAGTAGTTTTTCTTCAAGAGACACATTTCAAAACAAATGATAATTATTCATGGAATCCTAAAGATTATTTAATCTTAGCTCAGTCTACCCATAAGACAAAGACAAAAGGTATAACAATCTTATGGAAAAAGAATATTATAATGCCTGAAACCATTTATAAATATGAAGACAAAGAAGGTCTCGTGGCTTTGGTAGTAGTCAAATTTAAAAACAGAATATGGACTTTGGTAAACCTATACTGGTTTCCTGGTAGCGGAAAAGGAACAATCAAATAACACTTAGATTTCATCTCTAATAATCATAAGGGTAACCTAATAATAGGAGGAGATTTCAACTGCATTCTAGATTCAAACTACTAATAAGAGACCCCTTAGGACTTCTTCCATCTCCAAATCTTTAAAAAAGTGGATCAATTAATTTCATTTACTAGAATAGAATTTGAAAGATGATAAATCTCTATTGTTTTCCCATCAAGATTGTAGATTTGGCACTCAAACTAGAATAGACAAAATATCAAATGTCCAAGACCTGCATTTAAAAATCACTAATTTCTCAATTACTCCATGCTCTCTTTCAGATCATGATTCTTTGATTTTAAAAATCCAAACTGACTTCAAACCTTTAATCCTATCTTCTAGAATCCCATCATAAATAACAAAAATTAAAGAATTTAAACCGTGGCTGTTATCAGAATTACAGTTTTTTCTAGATACTAATTATGCAACATAAATCAATAAAATAATGATATGGAACTCATTAAAAGCTTATATATTTGGAAAACTCTCATTTGGTACAAAAATAAAATAAAATAATGGGTTAAAGAATTATTAGATGCACAATCCAAACTTATGTCAATTAAAATGAAAAAATCAAGACTCTCCACAAACTAGAAAGAAAACCGAGGCATCAAATAATAAATATAATGAAATATTAACACATAAAGCTAGTTTAGCATCAGAAAAATTAAAAGTAAACTCTTTAGCCACCTCTGCTAAATATCTACATAACTTATCCACAAGAATCATACAAGCCAAAGCTAGCAATATTAACATTTATCATGAAATGAAAGGAAAGAAAGTATCAGATATAGGGGATATTCTTGATGCATTCAGACATCACTATATGGAGCACTTTAAAAAAGATAATTCTCATATTGACCAACTAAACACAGTTATTAATTCCACTAATATTAAAAAAATACCAGAAAAATTTAAATCAGACTTACAAAAGCCTATATTCTATAGGGAAGTTATTGACAAAATTAAAGAAAGCAAGACTAACAAAGCACCAGGAATAGACGGTATCACTATGGAATTATATAAACTATCCCCCCAACAATAATCTCCCTACTCCATAAAACTTTAATAGAAGTTCAATCAAATGCAATAATACCACCCTCTTGAAAATCCTCTTTAATTGCTCTGATTCTAAAAAAGGATAAAACATCAAATTTATGTGCCTCACATAGGCCCATTTCACTACTGAATAATGATTAAAAGATATTCATGTCAATTCTGGCTAATATAATTAAAATACCTTTATCTAAAACAATCAACAACAATCAAACATGATTTATATTTAATAGACACACATATGATAACATCAAAAGGATACTTACTCTTATAGATTACTTAAGTAAAGAAAATAAAGAGACACTTATAGTAGGTTTGGACATAGAAAAAGCCTTTGACTCTCTAAACTGGAATTATCTATTTAGAATACTATCACTATTTGACTTTCCCCCTTGTTTCATTCACTTAATAAAAACATATATATAAATAATTTAGCCTATGTTAAATTAGGTCCATTGACATCAGAATCTATTTATATAACAAAAGCCACTAAACAAGGTTGCCCTCTGTCGCCTATTCTTTTTGCTCTAGCCATTAAAGTATTTGCAAAAACAATACACAATAATCTAAAAATAAAAGGGGTGGATGTTTATAATCAATATAATTCTAAAATAATGCTTTTTGCTAACAATATATTATTAACCTTAATTAATTCTAAAGAGTCCTTGGAGGAGTGGGAAGTTGTGATTGAGACATTTTATTTGATCTCAGGTCTTCACTTTAATAGGTCAAAATCTAAATTTTTATTCTTAAATAAAAAGAAAGAAGTACAGGTTAAAGAAAACTATATTATAGAGAAACAAGAATCCATTCTAAAGTATTTATGTAAAGATCTAGATGAGATAACATCAGTAAACTATAACAATATTATTAATACAATGAAAATCTGTATTGATAGATGGAATAAAATATTATTAACTTTTGAAGACAGACTGCAATTAACAAAAATGGTCTTACTACCCAAGATTTTGTATTTGGCTATAGCTACTTAATTGCTTCCTGATAAGATGTGTTTTCAAAAAAAATAATTCATCTTTTTTTAAATATTTATGGTTCCCAAAGAGAAATAGAATTGCCTTAGCACATTATATTAGACCATGGAAGCTAGGATGATTAAACTTTCCAGATATAGAACCGTATATAAAGGCATCCATTTTCAAAATGATTATAGACCGGATAAATCCCAATCAGTTGGCCAGTTGGAAAGAACTACTAACTGTTATATCAATAAATGAGTTTACTTTTTAAAATAAGTTTCCAATATTACATAAAGCTAATAAACCTTGGTACCTACTAAGTACCTGCATGCAATACAATATAGCAAAACCTACTAAAACATATCTGAGTAATGACTACATTAATTCATTTAGGAAACTTATAAATGCTAATATGAGCTTGAAACTTTGGCTTGATCTCTTAGTACCTTTCACCATAACAAGGGACTATCCTCACAAAATATATAGAGAAATAGTCTCTTCTTGGGATCAAAAAAAAATTCTTCTGCTGGATACAATGCATAAAAGAGTTAAAAGTTTTAGACATACAAGAGATAAAAACAACTTATAAAATCCAATCACAGGATTGGTTGACTCTACAAAGCATCCTAATGTATTCTTAATATTCATGCAGAATAATTAATAGTTCTTGTAAAGCTATACCGAAACTCATAAATTATTTATATGGCATTATATATAATGACCATAACAAAGGAAATAGTATATCATTCTTATATAAAGAATCTAATAAACTATAAGACTATACCTAAAGCTTCTTATTGGAAATACATTCTGAAAGGCCATTCACTACAACTGAATGAAGAAATTAAAGTAAACATTTTGTTATCAGTTAAATACACTTCCGATACACAATATTGGAAAATCTTTAATTGGAAATATATACACAGAGCTTTTTTTAGCCTAAGATAAAATTACCAAGTTCAGTTCCTCCACAAATGAAATATGTTGGAGATGTGAACAGACACATAGAGCAGATTGGAATCATATTTTTTTATGATTGTACTAAAATCAAATCATATTGGGATGGAATTCATCAATTTTTACAAGCTTACTTTAATGATTCCTTTATTTTATCTAAAGCACTGATTCTTTTGAATGTGAATGAAGGTCCACATCTGAACAAAACAAATATGTATCTCTTATAGACAATACTTGCAATCTCAAGAAAATATATAACTAGAAGATGGAACTCAAACATAACACCAACTTTGGAAGAGTTTTACAATTTATTGAAAATCTCAATTTTGATGGAAATGAAAATTAAGGAGCTAAGGACTTTTTCAAGGCCAGTGGTTAACAATCCATGGAAAAACATTTTGTTGTTGATTGATACTTTACATCAATGAACAGATATTCTCTGATGATAAGACTGTTATAGCTATGTATTACTTGTTTTCATTTGAAATTATTACTGATGTGAGGTTGGTGTATATATTGTATAAAGTTTTTCAAAATGTCATTTATAAAATGTTATGAAATTATATATCATTATGTGAAAATAAAAATCCTTTGAGCAAAAAAAAAAAAAACACACACACACCCTGGTCGATATTTGTAAGTTTTGACATCAGACATGTACCAATCATAAGTAATAATCCATTTTACATAAGGAATTGACATCAACTTTACCTAGTAAAGTACTACATGTGCTACAGTTTTTTTTATACCAGTCTTTAAAACCTAGCCATACATGTGCTGGACTATGATTACTGTCTACCTGAAAAGTAGTTTTACACTTTACACTCCTCTCCTTTATGGCATCTATGCTGTAGAATGAGAAACAAAAAGAGAATTACCAGTTTCTGTGTGGAAGATGGCCAAATCTTCCGTCGAGAAAATGTGAAAAGTCCCTCGTCGATTCTCCCAAAAGGTGGTCAGACGCAGCTGGCAGATTCAGTGGCATGAATGTACAGGACCTGTGGAACTTGCAGAGATCAGCTGTTCTGCAACTGGATCCTTTCCCAAAGGATAAACAAGAAGGCAAACATTTGCACTGTAACTGGATGTGCTAATTGAATAAAATAAAAAAGAAGGTGTAGTTGTCACAAGAAGAAACCATTCGGTCCATCAACTGTGGCTCACCATTGTAAAATGATATGCATGCCTTCTGTTGGTTTCTTGTTGTTACTTGCATTTGTATACATGCATACCACAGTACTTAGCTATTTACTGTGACCAACTACTTTATTGTACTAAGTACAATAAATACACTGAGACCAACTGCTTCAATTAGCAAAGTTTACTGTTTCCATTCTGCTTTTGGATCTAAAAGCATGTAACACAAATACTGTCTGCTCTCTATGGCAGATTCCCAAATCTTGTTTATGCAGTCACATTTACAGAGTCTGATATTTTTTCCCAACAGTCTTCCTTTGTTTGTTCTAATGTATCATTGTCCCTGGTTTTCTGAAGCTCGGTGGTCCTGTGAAGCTCAGTGTTCTTGCACTATCTGACACTCAGTGTTCCAGCTTTATCTTGCCTGATGTTTCAGTCCCTGATTTTCTTTATCTTGTTGACATCTTTCCAACCACCATCTGCACGGCTATTTTTACAAACTCTTTTTCTCAGTAACATACTCCTTTATGCATAGATGCCAATATCTAATTAAACCATTTTTCAGCATTTATACTACTTCTAATTTCCAGCATGCGTACTACTTCTAAGTTAACCCTTTATATTTCATTTTGCTCTATATTATTCTTGCAGCTTCTTTTTCAAGCTAATAATCATGCTAGCAACAGTTTTGAAGAGACAGTAAATATGCTAAATGAAATAGATTAAAACTACTCTTACAGGTATCATTTGAGCACTAAAACCTGACATATTACATTAAGAAGACCCCCCTCTGCACCCTTGTGGCAGAAGTATGCAGCTAAGGACCCATCTGAGTTGGGGATTTCTGGAATAAGGCTCAGTTTTGGGCTTTCCCTTTGATTACTTTGCAAAACTCATTACATCCAAGTGATGCCTCCAAGTGTATCTGCAGTTAACTCCTACTGACGCCTCCAGGCGTCAAATATTGCTTGTTCATATTTGCATGAATAATTCTAAAACCATGCTATGTACAAGGTTTTAAAAGATTTCATCTTAAAGCCTACACAATTGCAAACTCAACTGCATTAATATTTGACCTCAGTCTAGTCCAGGTCAAGATATTTTAGCTGTTGCTTTTATGATCTTAATTTATATAGATATAATTTTCACATTTTTCTAAATATCTCAACAACCAAGTAACATAGACAGAACTCCTTATCCACATATGATAGCTCTCAGCTAGTTGAATAAAATACTGTTGACAGTATGTGTGTAACTTGAGTGGCTGCTGAGATATTATAAGTTGTTTACAAAATATTACACATTTACTTACTTTAATTTAATGTAATAATTAAGTAAATGAAATAAGTAATTTAATTACTGTGACTTATAAAATTCAGTTTAAGACCTAGAACCTAAAGAGTACTACCACTATAAAAATAGCTTGTGCTGAAGGGTTTGCCGTTTATATTTCTTTCATAACTGCTATGGTTCCATAGATAAGAACATTTGTTTGAAATGTGAGGACATAATTTGATTCTGTCAAAAGGTTTAGGCTCCGCCTATTAGAATTTACAGTGCAAACTTCCTGAAGTGAATGAGTTAATCATTTAACTTTGTTTGTATTTAAGCATCATGTTTGCACAGGTTTGCCATCCGTTTACAGGAACTGCTCAGAGATTGTACTGCTGCCTTACAATCAACTCAGTGATGCATTGTGAAGCAATGAAGCAGTTTTCTACTCCTAGTCCTCCATAGAATAGCTGCCTTTTGTTAGTCTTACAGCAAAACCTGGTCCATCTAACCCACTCCCCACTAGTTACTTCAGTATATAACTGCCATAATGGACAGACAGTTTCACACCATTTATCCAGCCAGCCTGAGTGACATGAGCATCCTTAGGCAATGTAGCAATTGCCTCATATATACTGAAAACCAATTACTCCTAAAAACAAGCAAATACAACATGTGAGAGATGTATCTATACTATGAGCAAGTTGTCAGCACACACATTTCACCTCTTGTACATAACAGTTCTATGGCTCTGCTCGACAGGGGCACAGGAAAATAATTTTCTTGGGTGGCGAAAGCCAGGGTACATTTTTGGCTAGGCTTATATAGGCCCTAGGGCCAATAGCCTAGTACCTACCTATGAACCTATTTACCTATGAACACATAAAACCACATGCCAGAAGCCTACTTAAAGATCAGAGACCTCCCAAGCGCAAACCCACTGCACACACTGCAGACCCAACAGAATCTACTACACATACTAATACACACAAAAGTGTTTCAGCCAATAAGTCCCAGAGGCAAAACACTTTAAAACCAAATGGCGAGACATAGGTGACTCCATAGTGAGACACACACACACACACACACACACACACACACACACACACACACACACACACACAGAGCTGTCCCCCTCACCAGGCTGGACAAGGAGAAGGTCACAGTCAGCTGCCTGTCAGGTGCCAGGATCCGTCAGATCATGCATGCACTCAAGTCTCACAACAAGTACCGTTATGACTCTGTCATAGTCAATGTTGGAGTGAATGACTTGAGATGTACCTCACTGGATTACATGAAGAAAGACATGACTGAACTCTCAGGTTATGTTTCCCAGGCAGGTATGTCTTTAGCCCTAAGCAGCATTCTGCCTTCACCCAGGATGATGCTTCAATATAAACAAAAAATGATTGACTTCAACAATTGGCTTAACTTTTGGTGTCAATCCAGGGGGATCTAGTATCTGTCAACCTAGGAAGGCATGGTCAACAGACCACACTGCTTTGTCAGAGATAGGCTTCACCTGTCGCCTCTTGACATTTGGTTACTAGCAAAGATACTTGCCTCCCCATAGTGCCTTTTTTAGTCAATGTCATAACAACAAAATTCCCGATGTAAAAAAATCCACTATAGACAAACTCAAGACTGTGCTGATTAATGCTAGGAGTATAAATCAGAAACAGCACTCACTGGAACCACTCCTTACCTTGGAAGATGCCGGTGTCTGTGCAGTCACAGAAACATGGTTCAAGGCCGCAGAGAGCACCCCAGTCATGCAAGGCTACAATGTCTTCCACATGTTCAGACCTCAAAACGAGCATGAAAGAAACAAAGGCAGAGGTGTATATATCATCATTAAAGACAAATACACCTCAAGAGTTGTCAAACAGTATGACTCCCTAAAGCTACTACAAGTCAACTAACTGTAGGTAAAACCTCTTTCCATATCATTGTTAGCTATAGGTCCCGACCCATGAACCATGAGAACCACTCTGCCTACCTGGATCTACTTTAGTCACTCACTATACAGCCAAACACCTTGGTCATGGATGATTTCAACTATTATTCCATTAATTGGGAGTCATAAATGAGCACAAACATGCTCTCCTTAAGTCTCCTGGACTTTGTTAATACAAATACTGTGGAACAGATAGTCTGCACCCCCACAAGGAGCGCGAATGTCCTAGACTTCTTACTGACCAACACAGGGGGTCTCTACATTACTCCCTGTGTGTTGCCCTCTATGGTAAGGTCTGATCATAAATCCATCTTGTTCAAAGTAACAATCATACCTGACACCCCCCAAGAGCAAAAAGGAAGAAAAATTTCTCCAAAGCAAATTGTAGCCTCCTAAGCAATGGCATAAATAGTTTTAAACCCCCTGCTACCACTGTCAACAATGACCTATACCTATACTCCTATATCCAGAGGAAACTACAAATGCCCTGTATAAATTCCTATACAAATGTACAGACTCAGCTGTACCAGAAAAGATGAAAATAATGTCCTCACAATAAAAAAAAAAAAAAAAGCCACACTGGTGGACATCAAGCATAAATAGGTTATACAACAACAGGACAAAACTAATGTTTAAGACCAAGAGGGAAATGACTACTCAGTAGAGGAAGGATACCCTCCACAATTTGAACATACAAATTAGATATCTTGTAAAGTCCTATAAAGCCAATTATGAAGCTAAACTATGTGGGACAGCACTTACATGAAACTGGGAGGGCTGAATGCATGTTTTCCAGTTTCTGTAATGCCGATATTCTCATAACAGATCACACTACAGTGGGGATTGGGAAATTTACCCTTTTCCTCACTGTAGTGTGATCTCAGAGTTGTAATATATAATATGCAGTAACACGGAATTTCGACATTGGGAGCTTCTGGTGTTCGAATCCCATTCTGTGGTTACCATTTCCAACATTTTGGTAATTCTGTGTTACCAAATTCTGATAACGAATTCAATCAAGATGTGGAAAATTGTTTTGATTTTCCACATATTGATAGTAAATCTAACCTCCTATGAACCTCTAAACAATGTTTATGGTAACTTGGGAGAAATAGCCAAGTGATGGAACACTGAAATGGCTGGGGAGGGGGCAGCTGTTGGGGGGTTACTGCATTAGGGGTTGCTCCGGGGGGGTGCTTGATATATTACCCTGCCTAGGGCCCCATTTGACCATGATCTGGCTCTGGTATTTTGCACTGTTATTTACTAAAAACCATTGGAAGCTGGAATGCAACAATGAAGTGTCAGTTGTAAAAAGTAAGCGCTTTTGTCCCATGTTTGGCAGTAAAGGAATGAAAGTATTTTTTTATTTTGCAACTGACACTTCATTGTTTCATTCCAGCTTCCAAATGTTTATGGTTTTCTCTGTTATTTCATGTTAATTAATAATGCTCATATTGTTGAACATGCCAGTGCAGTTCTGTGGATTGCAGACCTCAACTGAAGTGGCAGCAGCAAATCCCAGGTGCATTCTGGGCAGCTATTTATGAAGTAATAACAGTAAAAATAATAATGACGACAACGATTATAATGGGGTTCACTTTATAATTTTGAAATACTGAAATCCCAAATTTCAGTATCCCGAAATTATAAAGTCAAATCTTTAAAATTGCAAAAGTGCATAATCGCAAATCCGAATATCTCGAATTCGTGATTATGGCTTTATGGTACGTTACTTGTGATGTTGTGAGTGGATGGTGTCTGGTGTTTTGTGTGGATTTATGTGTAATTTAAGGTAAGTGAGTGTTTTGTTAGAGTTTTGTGTGGAGGTTTGAGTGTGTGTGCGTGTGTGTGTGTGTGTGTGTGTGTGTGTGTGTGTGTGTGTGTGTGTGTTTATGAGTTGTACGTGTGGGTTAGGGTAGGCAGGTGAAAGTATGGGTGTGTAAGTGCTGGATGTGTTGGTGTTTGTATATGTGTGATGTTTGTGTGTGTGCGAGGGACTGTAGAATGTGTGGGCATGAGTTTCCTTTCTGTGTCTGTCTGTGCGATCCTAGAGTTAGTATATATATAAGTAGGGGGGTGTGGGGGGTGCAGGGGGGCTTGCCCCCCTGCTTATATGTAGTGTAGGTTTGTTTGTTTGTGTTTTTGTGTTTGTGTGTGTTTTGTTTGTTGTAGTGTGAGGTGGATGATGTATGTGTTGTGTAGTGTATGGTGTGTTTCTGTTCGTGATTTTGTGTTTCGTGATTTTGTAGTTTCGGGATTTGGGATGTTTGACTTTATGGTTTTGAAATACTGAAATTCGGGATTTCAGTATTTCGAGATTATAAAGTGAACCCTTATAATGGTGATGATAAAATAAGACTTAATGCAGGCAAGAAACTGGAATAAGTTTGACTCTGCTGTTAGTATGTTTTCAGAAGTTAATACAGTTTCTTCCTTGTCTTAAGTCCTTTTTTTTTCTCATTTGTTTCATTACTACAAGTTGACCCCAGTTTTGTTAGATTTTTAAAGTCATGCACGAAACATTAATTTATTTAAAATAGCAATAAAAATACTGTGTGGTTTTTATTCTGCTTATAAAAATGTTATTAAAGCTTCTTGCCAGACTTTAAGCTTTCAATTAGGTTAGTTATTATTTTTCAAGTTGCCCACTTTTTGTTGCACTTCTGTTTTATTTAAAAAGGGCTTTGGCGTACTAAGTTTGAGATGACTGCAAACTAGGGGGAGTTACTGAATCCCCAAATGACTTAATCATCATGCAAGAAGGTTTGTCCCAATCAGTAGCTGATGCCAGAATCATGAATTGAAAATACATTATCGTATCCTTTGGGAGGTCATCTACCCCAGGGAACTACCAAATTGACAATACCCTCCTGAGAGCTGTCCCTGTTGTTTGGCAATAGGGGACCTGTGCGGACAGTGACCTAACTTTCAACCAACATCTGCCCTGTGTCATAAGATACTCTTTCTATATCACACAGCTTATGAACAAATTGAGTGTGATTAGATCTAGAGATGTTATTGTCCCCCTTTATAAAGCCCTTGTTAGGTCAATCATTTTGTATAGTGCCCACTTTGGCATGTATCTGTCCAGACATATGCAACAACTGGAATGCCCACAGAGATAACTTACTAAAAAGATAAAAGTCCTAAACAATAGGTCTTGCATGGGCCACCTCAAAGCCTTATCACTGTACTCAGTATCCTACAAATTGCTAAGAGGTGACTTGTATCTGGCATACAAGGCACCCTGCAACCCAGTGCTAATGGACCTACTGAACATCAGCAATTCAAATGGCATCAGAAATACTCAAGCCAGGTATCTAAACAGAATGCTGTGGAGATATGGAAATACATCACAAAGGCTACCACTGTTTCAGAACATCCTTTCCATTCCAACAAAAGAAAACTCATCCCTGTCCATATTCAAATGCAACTTAGATCTAAGGATGGGTAATAGAAAATGCACCCCAGGATTGCCCCTCATGTCTCTAATGGATCGAGGCAGTTTCTAAGTGAAGCATCCCTTACATGGATCCCATCAAATGATATATGGTATACTTGCAGTTATTCTCACAAAGGCTAATATACAATTATCAGCCGTGGGATGGGTAAGACCTATCAGGAAATGTTAATTCAAGCACCGAAAGGGAAATTGTCTTAGCTTAAAATGTCCTCCAAGTGAACCTATGTTAAGGCAGTAAATAGTTTTAAAAAAATCCCCTTCTTAGATCACTAAGTGACCCTCTCACCCTACGCCCCCTAGTCTTCAATATTTTCCAGCACCTCTGGATTTCATGGCCTACTCCACCATCCTTGAGGACTGATACCATGCAGTTTATTAACAAATTATGCATCAAAAGCAAGTGTTGCCTTTTTCCAGTTCATGTAACCAGTTGTTGCAACTGTACCTCTGTTTTAGCCTGCAGCAGAGGTGTCAAACAGAAAACAAGGCAAGAAGAATGCTGTGTTAAGTAAGGCATAATATACCAGCCAGAGAGGTAAGTAGCAAGCCATGATGCCTAGAAGTAGTGCTTCAGTTTACCAAACATGGTTGCTGTCAATGTTTCACAAATACCGACGGAACAGTCAGTCATCAATAATCAAAGTTCTTCTTGATTCGTCAACTTGCTTTTAAGTAACTTGCAATGTCATATCGATAGATCCTAGGTGTAAATGTAGGCACATTGGCACTGTGTGATGGTTGGTGTGGCTGTGGGCCTACTGCAGCATCATAGCCCCTGCACACTGGTTGTTGCAGAGTGATAACAGCTCTGTGTTGCTCACCCTCTTGATCTGCTTCTTTGAGACATCTGACAGAATTGAGACATAAGGTTATGCAGAATATCAACACTGTTTCTGTGCAATGTTACTACTTAAAGTTGCTACATTCCCCTTTAGTTTGTAGGCAGCCAGGTAAAGCATCCCAGAAAAGGGTTATATCAGCAGAGTTTACTGTACTATTCAAGACCCAGCATCATCAATATACTAACCTGCACCATCAGGGAGTTAATGGACACTTTGATGTCTAACATTAATGACTTGGAATTTCTGTTGTTGTAAATCCATACTAAATTTATTAACCTGACATTTGACCCATGAATACTAAATCTGAAGACAGCACTAGTCAATTACCTCAAAATATATTTTATGTGATTTACTTTCTATCATTTGTTTATACGGCTCTTGTTGCCTATACTGATTGCATCCTACTGATGTGCATAAACATCTAAATACCTTTTCAGAGTCTTCCCTGATGGTTGGAAGTACTGCGTTATCTTGATTGCTTGAGATCTTTGATGAATTCATTGTTTTGATCTGATACAAAAAGATGTCCTGTTTTACAGGTGTTAATGAATTCCAGTAATGCCTACACTGACCTATTGACAAAACAGGCAGAAAGGTCGTTAGCCACTCTTTTCCTCTTCACTTAAAACCTTCCTAGTCACCCTCCACTATGTTCAGCCTGGGATATGTCCATTTTGTAATTCAAATGTGGCATCCTAACAAAAGTCACGACTCATCCCCTTACCCAGATATCATCTGCTCTGAATAAACTGATAACTTTGTATGACCGGAATAAAAACAGCACAGCCACTCTCCACATGATAGCACATAGTCTCTCTGTCTCCCATGCATGTAGCCTGCTTCAAAAGTTCCTCATGAAAAAAATACTAAAGCGCAAAAACAGGAGCAACCAAACAAGAAGCAAAGCAAATTGCATTCCTAAGCAGTTTTACAGCACTTATGTTCATTGTTACACACACAATCACACTGCCAAATATTGTGCAATTGGATTCCAACCATCCATGGCACTAAAGTAAAATACTGGCATTTTATGCACATAAAGTATTCCATTTTCCAGAACTACAACACAATAAAACAAAGTACCATCAAATGTAAAAATGTTAAAGGAAAAAAATCAACAAGTAAGCAATCTTACAACAGGTTTCACCTCCCTCACCCCCTTAGTTATGTGGACTAATGCCCTGGTTGCACAGGTGCAGGGGTAGTAGGGCAATTCCCCAACTGCATTATCTGCAGTTGTCAGTCTATTTCAACAGCCATTGAAAGCACTTTCATAAAGCCGTGTTTCAACACATTCAGCAATCAGGCATTCAATACATATTTGTCCTTTCCATTATATATGTGCATGCTTAATGGCAAACTGTCTTCACATATGTATCGTAAGCAAAACAAGGAAAATATAGAGAGTTTGTTTTGCCACTTGCGTCCACTCATCCCACATATAATCTAGAAACCCCATAAATTTTACAAAGTCTTTCAAAATAAATCTTAAACAACTGATTTATTTAGTAATCACACTTAGTTTACCACAGATACACATAAATAATGCTGATTCATTACTACCGTTTGCAAAATCCCAGGAAAGAAAATTGTTGCAATTTATTACATAAGCAAGAAAAGATATGTGCCCAGCTTTCAGACTCTCTTGAAAGGGTTCTTTGTTAAATGCCAAAACAAAAGTGAAAGACCTAAGCACTCTCTTTTATGTCACTCCTATGGGATCCGGTAGAACAGAATGGATGAAGTTTCCACCTAGACTTTCTATAATATATGTAGTTAGGATCTCAGAAGTGTTTGTCCTGTCGCAAAAATAATGCTACACTGGAGAGGCAAAAAAGTATTTCTGTTTCAGAAATTACAAATTACTTTAAAAACTGCTTTTGAAACTCAACATCACACCATATTTAGCTTACTAAGCTTACAACCTTAAATACAAAAAAAATAGCAAAAAGTGAACAGCTCAGTTTTTTGGGAGTGATTTTAAAAAAACATTAAATTCCCATCCAGCCTTACATTGATCTTATCATTATATTAACATCCTAATAAGACATAGGACACCCCATGTGTGAAGCTAATATCATAAAGCATGCTACAAAGTGAAATAAGCACAAACACAACACAAAACATATCATGCAATCTGTCTTTTATAGACAGGACAATGGGGAGAGGCTGGGACTAGGGCATACTGTGTTGCTAGTACAGGATAGTGCTGTTGTTTGTCTTTTTGGCTTTTTCCCGGTAAGGGGTCGCCACAGCAGATCTCTGGTCTGCTAATGATTGGCAGTTGATTCTTTACGAAATGCTGAGGTGTCAGCTTGACGCCCAACCTTCAATGAAGGCATGCCCATTTAAGTACGCATGTCTTTTGAACGCTACCCAACCACTGGAAGGACATGCAGACTCCACACAGAAGGCACTCCCAAGCCAAGCCGATAATCGAACAGGAGAACCTCTTGCTATGAGGTAACAATGCTACCACCATACCACCGTGGAGAAAATGGTTTTCAAACATGTATGCATATGCATATGTACATATATAAATACATATGTATGCATGACTGCTGCATTCCCAGAGCAGTTGCATAATCAAAAATGTTGAGGGGGCTAAATACATCTCCCAATACCACAACGAAGCAGTTACTGAAGGTGCTGTCTAGTACAGTCACTGAGACTGACAATTTACCTGGATGCTTAATGATTAATACCAAGCAGCACCTTATGGAGCCCCTCCTGCAATTGTTTACCCTGAGCTTAGCTGCAAGATCTGTTCTTAAAATATGGTAAACTGCAGTGGTGATGCCCATACATAAAGGTGGACATATCACAAATGCAAGAATCTGTAAACTGAGTATGATTTGCAGAGCTCTGAAACACATCATATCTGTACTTATAAACTATGATATCAAAAGCGTTAGCAAGATAGGCCCACATCACTATTAAAGGGTGATCCTGGCAACTCAGTTTCATTAACCTCTTTGTGAAGGTCAGTCACACAGGCTGTAAGCAGCAGTCATTCTGTTCGCGCAGCTTATTTTGGTCTGGCCAAAGTATTCAATACTATTTCCCATGATGATCTTGTTAATAAGCTAATTCTTTTATTTTATTACTCATATATTTTATGGTGAGACAGGAAAAATCCATATTTATTTATTTGTTTGTTTGTATATTTTTATTTGATTGATTTTTTTTTACCAGAGTAGTTCAATTAGGCTGAGGTAGTCACTATTTAGTGGAGGCCTGGGGAGAAAAGCACCAGTTACAAACTAGGCAATTTTATACAATAGAGAAAAATGAAAAACTTAAAGTTACAATATGGACGGAAAAGTTCAGTCATATTTTAAACAGTAGTATGAGTTGAAATTTTGCTGAAGGGAAGAACTTAGTAGGAGTAAACAGAAACAGCAGAAGTGACAGAAAGTCAAAGGGATAGAAGAGAGTGGGGAATTTACACTTAAATTCTGCTTTGTTGAGGTATATAGGGAAAATGTAGCTACACATGGCCAGAGAAGTCTAGCCTGGGGAGATGCAAGAGCAGAGACAAGTGTTTTAAAGTGTTGTTTTAGCAATTTTTATATCTGGATAGGTTTGTTTGTTGTCTGATGGTAGTATGGATAGAAGTCCAGATATTGAAGACCTAATCTGAGTATTAGATCAAACCAGCAGAGTTGTGTGTTTTAATTATGGTTAATATGGACTTGTCCTTGGAGTATAGTGATAATGCAGGTATGTAAGGTTGCACTAGGGATTGGAGTGCAGGTCAGTTTTGAGTTTTGTAGGATATATTTTGAACAATTGTTAATTGAGTGTTACAGAGATAGTGTGGGAATTCTGGCCAGCCTAAGAAAAATACTTAGGCTTGACCATGCTATGTTAACTGCTTATCCTACTTTAAATTCTTTAAAAAAGTATCCATTTGTTCAGCTTGTTCTGCAAATAGTCATTCCTTCATGCTAGTGGAAGCAAGTGAAGCATTCACTCTGATGTTACTTACTAAAATTTCCATTTGTCAAGCTTGTCTTGTAAAGAAAAAATGAAATAATCACTGATAAAATACACAACAAGGCAGTGGTAATCTCCAAAAAAACAAGTTTATGTCAGTGCTTTTATTCACATTCAATACATGAACTTCTTCAGACAAATATATGTGACAAAGAATCAGCTTAAATAGTAAGTTGAACGTGACATCATACAACAATTAGAATCTTAAAGTGACAAACTTCCAACACTCCATACCATAAAAAAATCAAAAAAACAATTCTAAGGATACATTACTACTAAATATTAATGTTAAAAATCAGTACCTCATAAAATATATCAAAATTTTTTTATACAAGTTATCTTTCTAAAGTCTTTAATTTTAAAATACATTTCAGAGAACATTGATCATTCAGTCCAGGGTAAGCATAAGCATTCAGCTTAAGCTGTCAGAAGTTTTCGTTCCTCTAACTGGAGCGGCCAGGGACAACCCTTTGATTCCCTTGTCACTTGCTCAATAACTAAGAGAAATGGTGCCCACAATTCTCCATTATATGTCTTGCCAATGCATTTGTGTTATTTTGCCTACCAATATTGTACTGGTGGTCATAAATCCTCTCTTTAAAATGTCTTTCGGTTTTGCTTATATAGAACCCAGCACAGTTTTTGCATTGAGCAAGGTAAACAACCCCGGCAGTTTCACAATTAAACGTGCCTTTTATAAAATAGGTACAATTACCAATACGAAATGTATTTGTTACTTCAATGTATTGGCACAATTTACATCTACCACATTTTAACATCCCTGTTCTAACAGTGTTATAATTTCCTTTCCTCTCCAATATATTTTTAATGTTAGCTCCACATCTAAAAATTGCATCAGGTGGGTCAGTGATTCTTTGTCTAATTAACTGATCTTCTAAAAGAACAGCCCAATTCTTAAACAAATTGTTCCTAAGGGCTTCAGCATCACATGAAAAGGGGGTACTAAATTTCAAAGCAAAATCACTTCTTATATTAGATAGTTGAAAAGACACTCTATCTAAAGTAACAGTATCGCTCTCATCAACAATTCCATCCTTTTCTTTAAGAATGGGTCTAAACCAACCACTGTCCCTTTTCGTCACTACTTCATTAATAATTTGTACCAAAATATCCAGGGGATAAGCTCTAGCCAGGAACATATTTTTTAGATGTTCACATTCTAATAAAAAATCACTGTTTAAAGTTATCATCCTGATGGCCTGCACAAGTTGCCCTTTGATCACAGCTCTCTTTTGATAAAATGGGTGGGAGCTCTCATAATGGAGAAAAGTATTCGAATAAGTGGTCTTTCTATATATCTGGGCCACATAACTTGCATTAAGCCTATCTTTGATGAGGTAAACGTCTAAATAGGATATATTCTCAGACCCAAATTCAAAATAAATTCAAGAAAATTGGTAAACCTAGAAATGTATTCAAAAAAGGTCAAAGCTTCACTATAGTCTCCCTTAAATATGATGAAAATATCATCCAAAAATCTGGTGTACCAATGTACCCGCTCCTTATACGAATTGCTCTTGAATAAAAATTCTTCCTCCCAGTGGGCCATTACACAGTTAGCAAACTTTCCCCCACAAGGGGAGCCCATTGCTACCCCTGTTTTATGGGGTCTATATTAAAAGACCGAAGAGGTGTTTCAGAGAACACCTCTTGGTCAACACGTAATGAGTGAATGCACTAAACAGCGATTTCTTTCACTGGGAAAGAAATTGCTTGGCCATCCCTGCATGTTTGCCCCTTTCCACACTGTAGTGTGATCTGAGAGTTGGTATATTTAGTTAGGGGGGTGTGGGGGCACAGCCCCCCACATTATTATGTTTTAAAGTGTGTGTGTGTGTGTGTGTGTGTGTGTGTGTGTGTGTGTGTGTGTGTGTGTGTGTGTGTGTGTGTGTTTGTCCTAGTGATTTCTTTCCCAGGGAAAGAAACCACTATTTTGAGCATTGGCTCTTTAGTGCGTTCGCTCATTACGTGTCGACCAGGAGGTGTTCGCTTAAACACATCTTCGGTCTTTTAATATAGACCTGTTTTCTATAAGTAGTAATTACCATTGAAAAGGATAAAATTGTTGGATAAAATAATATCAAGCAAATACTCAATTAAATCAATTTTATCCCCTGGTGCACCCTTTTTGAGTAGAAACGCTCTAATCCACTCAATACCCGTGACTTGTGGGATGACAGTATATAAATATTTAACATCGATTGCTAGAAAATTATAATCAGCATCAAAAGTTAGGGAATGCAAACCACTAAGGAAATCTCATGAATCACGACAAATCTGGGGCACTTCGTTTAGGTAATTTTTTTAGTAAAGAATCCACATATTTAGCACATCCATATGTAATACATTTCCTCCCGTCCACAATAAGACAGAATGGTAGATTTTTCAAATTCTTGTGGATTTTGGACAGCCCAAAAATGACAGGGGTTAAGGGTGCAACAATATTCAGATAAAAACATCGACATCTATTCTTAACTCAATAAATAAATCATTGCTATTTCACTTAATACGTTGACAAGCCGCATTAAATTCATTTAAAGAGACCGGTATGTATGCATCAGATCGCAAAATTGTTAACATCCAGTTATTATAATCAGCCTCATCCATAAAAATAAGGCCTCCACCTTTATCTGGTTTTAAAACTTTCACTTTAAACATTTTGAACATATTTAAAGTATTCCATTCCTCAACAGAAATATTATATCTGTTTGTGTGTTGAAATGATTTATTTAAAACATTTCTTATATCTAATACACACCGTTTTTCAAAAAACAGCAACAGTACTATGTAACAGTGGGTTAAACACACTGAAAACCCTGAAGTCATGGTTTAAATTCAGCTGATTACCAAGTAAAATACTCAGATTAAGCTTAGGGGTAAATACCTTTAGGTCCAACAAGGTAGTAGCTAAATCAGCTCGTCTAGCCGGAACAAAAGAGAGACCTTTAGATAAAACTTTTACCAGTTCTGGAGGTACTTCGAATTCAGAATAATTATATATCCTGAAATCACCTGTTGAATTAGTTAGAACCCATAAATTAAGGTCTGAAAGTTTGTCTCCGTTCAGGGAATCAAATAAACATCCATCCACTGTGGTTATCTCCTCTGTTTGTTGGTTCTCTTCTGCCATCGGTTGTTGGCCAGTCCTCGATTTGGGTTAGTCCACTTGCCTGGCATCTCGAAAACCCTGATCCCTGGATTGGTTATTGGTGCCTGTACGTTCCTTCAAGCTCTCACTGCGTCTAACACCAGTGCTTACATCCTCATGATTATTCATGACTTCTTCCAAGTCGGAAGGAGCCAAACTCGATTCCTGTCCATTCACAAAGTTAACAGATACGTTATTACAATCCACAGTTAATGTAGATGGGCCAGTAGGAAGGGGATAAGCCATCCTATTTAGATAATCGATTCGGTCTCTTTCAAGTTTTTTTTTATTTTATTTTTGGTCTCTCTTAATTCATTCAGGGAGTTGTTAATGCTGCCATAAATACAGTTATAATCAAATTTGTACCATAGGAAATCAACGTCATCAATTATAGCTGTTTCTAAACCTAAAAGTTCACTTTTTAAATTGTCCATATTCTTTTTGTATTGCCCAATCAAAAGGTTTAAAAACTCACAGCCCTGTGTATCAAAGAGCTGTAACAACTCCCGATGAAATGCAGAGTACCGTAAAACCCCCACAAATCTCCATTGGCACAACCCTTTTGGAATTTGGCACCTGTTAATGCATTCTTCCAAATACAAAATCTCAAGTTGCAGTTTTTTAATTTACATAGTTTAACATCAAGTTGTTAACGATATCTAGTACTTTGTCTGTTATTACTAGCATCAGTTAAACCAATTCTATTATTCAGGAACATGGGTTCATTTAAACGGTGAACCATTCACTCTGATGTTACTTACTAAAATTTCCATTTGTCCAGCTTGTCTTGTAATTAGACTTTTCCCTATGTTGGTGGAACCTTATTTTCCACAAGCTTGTACATCTCTGTTTCCCTTCCCAATAAGTTCCCTTTCCCTTCTTGCTTAAATTCCAGTAACCACACAGCTCTGTACAAAATATCTACTATTATACAACGACCACCCCATTAATATTCCAAAATGTGCACACTGATTGGTCAGCATACACATTGTAAATCAGACTTATACTAATGGAAAAAGGTCTGGTCGCCCAGACTTTTTCCATTAGTACAAGTCTTTTTTTTATTTTTATACAGCAACGGAGAATGCAAGATCTCTGTTGCTTTTTGGAAACTGTCTTGCTATGTTAAAGGAGTTTAACATAGCGAAACAGCTTTAAAAAAAGTAACGGATATATTCCTTTTTCTGTTACTTTTTTTAAAGCTGTCTCAATATGTTAAATTGGTTTAACATAGTGAGACGGCTTTAAAAAAAGCAACTGAGATTCTCCGTTGCTTTTTTTAATGCTGTCTCGCTATGTTAAACTCCTTTAACATAGCGAGACAATTTGTAAAAAGCAACAGAGATCTTGCTTTCTCCGTTGCTTTACCCACAGCTCTGATGTACTGCGTAAGCATACGCATGTGCAGTACATCAGAACTGCCGCAGAATACCAGACAGCTGCTGAAGGGCAGCACGGAGGCATTATACAATGCCATTATTTAAGAAAAGTAAGTATTTCTTTTCTTAAATAATGTCATTGTATAATAGTAATAACCCACTTCTGGGTGTGGGTAATGCTGGATTTACCCACGGTTGTCTTTGTATGGCCACTCGGGCTTCACCCTCATGACCAAACCACACCAACCATGGGTAAATCCAGCATTACCCACACCCACGTGGGGGTTATTGCTTAAATATTACTTTTTTTTAAACAAGGAACATCTTTATTGAATTATCACTTATGAAATAGGCAACCAAACATTTATATAATTGAAAACAAACCATATTGACATATTTTCAGTTGCAAACATTATACATTGCATATAAATCTTCTCTACAGTCATTATCTTTCGACCATTACATAGCTCATTCAGTTAGTAACTGTTCCTTTGGTTGATATATACCTTGATTTAAAAATAGTTGTTAAGTGTGATGTTGTATTTTCAGTTTTGTGTGTTTTTTACATGTACTCAGTTGCCAGTTGGAAACCTGTCCCTCACACCTTTCTGACTTTATTTCTCATATTTTCTGCTACTAGCTACTGCTTTTCACTGGGCTAGAACCCTTTTAGTGATTTGCATATCTCCTCTTTTCTAATCTCATTAATGACCTTTATATTGTTCATTACATTGTACATGAGCTAAGGAAGGCAAAGCCAGATCCCACCTCTCATTATTAAAAAATAAGTACACATTACACCCTTCATGCCCCATGAAGCAGAATAATGCAGCTATGACTGCATCCTCTGTAACATGAGTTCAGCTAATGAACTCATAAACCAGAGGAGCCAGCTGGGAGAGATAGAGTAAGTGGCTGATGTTGGCTTGCCCATTACTGTGCAAGGCAGAAGGCTTGGCTTACTATATTGGCATCACCAAATGGACAATAGCTGACAGCTGCAAAAACAGTAGCTGATTGGCAAGCTACTAGGCCTGCCAAGTAGTGCACAGCACTGTTACTGGGGGTTGGAATGTAGTGCTACATGCTGAATGGCCAGACACTACAGCTCCTTCTTAGACACTGAACATGCTAGCTGCTTTGGACAATGGTTAGGAGAAGTATGCCAACCACTACAGGTGCTGGCTGTTTATCCCCCCCCCCCCCCAGTCTTGCCTCCAGTGCCTGCTTTGGTAAACAGGATGAGAGACATAAGGGTCCACTGGGAGGTCCCAAAAAGACTTCATCCTCAAGTTATGGTTGCATAAAAAATGAGATGAAAAATTTACCCTTATTCCACAAAATGTAGCCTTTGTTGTTTCTGTAGGTCACTGTACTCTCATGATTGTTTTACTTTTCATAAAATTGATCCTGCATATTATTATGTATGTATACAAAAAGGAGCATGCTTATTTTAAAATTTATGATTCCTTTCCATTGTGAAGCTATCATAAGATCATAGCAAGTGACTAGGCTAATGGCCCTTGGGCCCTTACAAGCCTAGCCATGTTCTTACCCTTATTCTTACAATCAGCAACTATTGCCCCTGTCCAAGAGGGACACAGGTGGAATGCCCGGGGTGAATTTACGGTCATACATCCAACCATCCAGATTGCATTTGAAGAGGTACAAAGAGGTCCTCTGCTTGACATGAAGTGGGAGTCTGTTCCAAAGGTGTGGTAACCTCTGGGAGACAAATCTGTCCCTCAAGCAGGTTTTATTAATGTCACATACCAGGTTAAGGTCTTTAGAGTGAGTAACCTGTATACCATTTGACTTACAGATATGCAGCATTTCCAATAAAGCAGGGTTAGTGATTGCCTTGCATGCAAAGCAGAGATCACCTCTGAGTAGTCTGTATGAAACAGAATAAAATGACAGTGATTTCAGATGATCCCCATAGGACAGATGCTGAAGACCTTGAATTTTCCTTGTGATGAACCTTTGTGGTTTCTCCAATTGCTGCAGGTGCTTGGAAAGAGACATACCAAAAAGGGATTTGTACTCAATTATTGGCCTGATGAGAGAAGAGTACAAGGAGGTTACAACTTCTTTTTGTTCTGGAGGCAATGCCCTAACTTATAAGATGAACAATATAGAATGGCCTTCTTACCACTGTGGAGACGTGGTAGTCAAAGGTAAGGTTGCTGTCAACCTGTGTGCCAAGGTCCCTCACCACTGGGTGCATACTTAAGGTGTTGCTATTGATGTGGTAGTTAGCAGGAACATCGCTTTTACTGCATTGAGTTTAAGACCATGACATTGGCACCAATCATTTGTTTGTGTAAGACCCTGTTGTAGGATGTTGACATCATTTGGAGATTCTATGACCACTCCCAGTTTGCAGTAATCAGCAAACTTTGTCAGCCACAGACCTTTAGTTTTTGCTTGTACTTCGGAGAAATAGATTCCAAACAGTAGAGGTGCCAGGACTGATCCCTGTGGAACACCACTGGTTACAGGTCTGTTGTTGGAGGTGGATTCCCCTATTTTGACTGTATTAGTTCTATTAGTGAGCCAGTTAGCGACCCATATGATGATATAAGGGTTGATGCCTAGTTGGGTGAGTCTGTCAATGATGCCTGAATGGGGGATAGTGTCTAATGTCTTGGCTTAGCCCAGGTAGGTTTTATGCACAGATTTCCCTCCTTCCAGGGCCTTGGTGACTGTCTCAAAGAAGTCCACCAGGTTTAATAGGCATGATCTCCCTTTGACAAATACAAACTGAGTAGGGTCAAGTGTTTGGCGATTACCTGTATCTTTGTTTATAAGGTTCATGATGATTTTTGTTCCATGGCCTTGCAGATAAAGCTAGTCAGACTAATAGGTCTCTAGTTCCCAGGGTCAGTGAAAGCACCACCTTTGTGCAAGGGAATAACAGTGTCTGTTTTCCATAGAGCTTGTATCTAGTCAGTGCCTAGACTATAATTGAAAGGAGTACCCAATGGTGTAGCTAGTTCATGTTGGACCCCATGTAGGATGCAGCCTGGGATGTTATCAAGCCCCATTAATGCTGTATTTTTGGCCTTAGAGAGGGCATTTGCAGCCTACTCTTTAGAGATACAAGGTAGGGGACAGGTGGTCGGGATGTCATGGGGTATGTGTGACAGGGACAGGGGAGTTAAGTTTTTACAGAACCTGTTGGCCAACAGGTTAGCTATGTCCACTGGCTCAGTATATGTGGTATCATTTCCAGTTAGACACAAATCTGGGCCTTTCCTTTTAGGTTACAGATGTAACTATAGAATGCCTTGTGGTTGTCCTTTGTTAAGGAAGCTAATTTGGACTCTTAGTTTGCTGTGGAGGACTTCACAAGACATCTTATTTGCTTGTTTAAGCTGAGGAGGGAGTGTTTCCAGTTTTGGGGGGGGGGCTCACTCCCTCTTACTCTTAGACAGCAATTTTTTCCTCTTATTGTAAAGCCTGTTAATGGCAGTTGTCCATCAGGCAGGTTTGCTTTTCCTTGAGGAGCTTGTTTTGGTCTTATCAGGTACGGCCAAGCCAATGCAGGTAAACAGGTGTTCCTATAAAACACTGGTGTAGAGCTTGGCATAGTTGCCAGTTCCATCTGAGGGAGGAGGTGCAGTGAAGCTATTTATACCAGCCACTAAAAGGTTATAATCTGCTTTGGAAAATTTTTTTAGTTTAGCTGCTGCTGGGGGGTGGGGGAGGGGGGTCAAGTTTGATAGCTACTTCGAATGAGACCGATTTGTGGTCAGATCTCACCAGGGAGGACCTCACGGTGGGGATGCTACAGTGGTCTGCCATATTGGTAAGCACCAGATCCAGGATGTTGGCACACCTTGTGGGAGGACATTGCAGTTAACGAAATCCAGGAACCTTTGGGCAATTGAGTTTGAGCATGAGTAGTTTGCCCATTCAATGGATAGATAGTTAAAGTTGCTGAGCACCATGGTGTCCTGATGTATCTGGATAGACTCAAGTAGATCCATATAGGCAGAGTGGGTGCCCTGATTCATGAAAGAGGCCCTGTAGCTGGCAATTACTTGAATAGGTGTCCATCCAATCTGGAGGTATATTTATCTTTAATGAATACTGATACACTGCTTGCTTTAGTTTTCATGCCTTCAGTTTGAGGTCTGAATGTGTGGAAGGAGGTGTAAACCGATATGGTTGGGGTGCTCTCCACAGGCTTGAACCATGTCTCCGTGACTGCACAACTGTCTGCATCTTCCAAGGTGAGGATAGCTTCCAGTGAGTGCAGTTTCATGTTGAGACTCCTAGAATTTAGCAGCATAACCTAGAGGTTGTATTTTAGATGGAGTTTTTACATTGGGAATTTTGTCCTTGAGACACTGCCTAAAAAAGGCACTATGGGGGTGGCAAGAGCCTTAGCCTGTAGCTGAAATCCCATGGCTAACATATGAAGACCAACTCTGGCAAAGCATCGAAGTCTGTTGATCATGTCATCCCAGGCTGACAGGTAGTGAGCTTAGAATGACACCTGAAGCTAAGCCAATTATTGAAGTCAATCATTTTCTGTTTGTAATGAGGCATCATACAAGTTACTGCATTTTACTACATATGGTGCTAGTTGCTCTAATGGTACAAACTACTGCACCAATACAGTGAAAAACACATAAATTTCATGGCAAATGTAAAAAAAAAACAGCTTAAGACGCAGCTACAGATATTGAAATATTTCATGAATTATTCATGAAACACAACTGTGATTAAAAAGGACTATGACACCTCTTCCATATCATGGAGGGATAAAGCCTTGATAGTGAACCACAGTATCAATCAATTAGTAATGTACATGCTGGGGAAGATGGCCAGAAAGAGAGCTGGCCAGGGAGTGTCAGGGTTTGAGTCTAATGCCAGTTTACCAATCCTTAGGACAGAAAGACAGTCTGGTTCCGTGCATGTCTAACACATAACAAAATGGTTAGGTGTTCTGGAAGGCATCATAAGGCTCAGGATGAACACCTATCAAGCAGCATGTTTCTGATAGACAGGGAGAGATGCATGAATGAAAACATACATGAGCCAAAGGGACAGACACTGAGGAAGTCCATTTATCCAGTCTGCTACAGGATAATCGGACTAGGATTAACCAGATGGATGATGATCCCTGTCATAGTCTACAGGTTATGGGGGTGATGGTCATCAGACATATACCCTTCCTCAATAGGGTTAAAACTCTTAGAGAAAAAAATGAATAAATAAGACTATTTTAAATTCTGGTCATCTGTTGCCAGTTTTGTTTGCTGCCAACTTCTTCATTTAGAAAAACAAATGTAAATATCTGAAGCAATTTGTAGAACCTGACCTGCTACTTATAAACATTGAATAAGAAAGTTAAATATATTAGTTCCAGTATGTGTGATGGCTCAAATGTATATTTTGCAATGCAGGCAAATTCTTGAATTTTCATCTGTGAATTTGAGGAGTGTGAAAAGTACCTAGCCTGCCATTTTCAGTCTGTGAAATTGGTACCATCCCCTTCACATTCCATGTTCAGTTTGGAAATTAAATAAACAATTCTCTGCCTACGTTCACCAAGGTTTCAAGTCCTTTCATCCAGACCTGAACCCATTATTGGTGAGTTCCAAACTTTTTGCTATTGCTGGTTGCCCATTCCTGCAAAGTTAAACTCCTGATATGAAGAAAATAATTCTGAGTTTTCATTTTATTTTTCAGTGTAAAACAGAACTATCTGATATCATATCATATACTTGTAGCTGATCCTCACAATTCATCCTATAACCATCCTTACACTCGAGAGCTGCTGGAAGATTTTCTTTCTGAACCAGTCACACCTTCATTTCCCCAGAGCAGGTCATGGACTAAAGTCAACACTTCTGTTTTTCACACTGTTTTCTATAGGAAATTTGAAAGGTGGTTTCATTAAACTCTTTCTCTGGAATACAATTCAGGACAGAGTTTTCCTTCTACAACAAAAGAGACTCTTAAATTATTCATTTTAAGGCACACAAGTCTATTTTGTTTGTATAATAAAAGCCAGTCCACACTATATGATCAAACTGTATATTCAACAGGCAGTTAAGCACATACTTGATACCCTGGGATTTATCCCAACATTGCACTGAAAATGTATTCTGTTTAGCTGAGCACTTAATTTCTTTATCCAATATGATTTCAGTAAACCTTTAAGTTAAGGATTTAACTTTCAATTTATGGCCATAATTTGGTCATCTCGTGATATGTTTGCAACTAATTTTCAAGATGTAATTTCTGGAACTAAGTTAATGAACTTCATACATTTTTGTAATCTTTTTGTTGAATGTTTTTCAAATGTACAAAAACGCACAGCATCTTGTAAACAGAAGGCAGGACACACAGGTCAGATAGACAAAGGTCACTTCACATTTGGGGGAACTGTGTGGAACTGTTGTTTCATATGGCAATATATGTTCATAGCCGGCTTTAGGCATAGGCCAACTAGGTGGCCGCCTTGGGTGCCACTGTAGTAGGGGTGCTTTTCCAGTATTTATTTGGTATAGGTAGACCGGGATGGGGGCACTGAGTGATGTTGTGGGGGCACCATAGAACCCTTTTGCCTAGGGCACCAGTTTACCTAAGGCTGCTCCTGTATATGTTCTACCCATCATAAAAATGGTGCCTTATAAGGAATAATAACAAGCTACTTCACATTAAGACCCAGCAGATGCAGTTCAAATCCCTAAGACCTACTGATAAACAAAATCACAAAGCACTTTGTATTCCCTTACTTATGATGTACTGAAGGAAAACTCACACAACAGAAAGTATCAGACATATCCTGCTGCGCTCCTCCCCGTACTGATATTGCTGTCAATAAATTTGGTGATCCACTGACAGATATGGCTCAATGGCAGATATAGCCATGTCTCACCCATCTTCATCCTAATTCAGTTACTGCGAGTCATGCAGCACTTAAATGTAATGCATATACTCAGTTTGGCATGCAAATACATGTCAGTATCTCTGCTGTGGCCCAGTTAACAACCAGTCAGTAATTACCTCTCCACTTTAAAAAAATAACCATTCCCAGATTCCCCCAACATTCTGGTTGGCATCCAGGAATTCCCACCAAGATCACCAGTCCTGCTGCATTTACTTACAAAAACAAAATGAAATGACTTAGATAATTAAAAAGACACATAAACTAGGAACTATATTTAGAATTAAACTGTTCCTCGCCAATACTACTAGACAATCTATTGCCAGAACCCACCTTCTCTCTACTCTACTTTACACTGCTCCAGTTCTTATCAACCTAAAGAAAACAGATTTAGCAAAACTAGAAGATTGCTAAAGCAAAATAGCCAAATTTGCAACAAATTCCCCATACAGATCCCACCATTGCACTGCTCTATGACAACTCAACTGGTTAGACCTACACCACTACTTAAGCTATACCCAACTTACAACTGCCCACAGTGTGATACACCAATCAGATAAGTGCCCTGCACTCCAAAATCTAATTTAACCCTATTCTAAATTAACAAACAGGTCCTTCCCCTCCTCAGTAATTCACTTCCACTCCTTTCTTAACCCTTTTCTACAAGTTTTATAAAATAAGTGCTTCACTGTAACTATACTCATTTAACAATATAATTGAATTTTTACTTGTATTATTTGAATGCAATCTCTGTCCGTATCATGGCAATTTAATGTATGTTACTTTTTGCAAGACTGTAATAACCAATATATATATATAAATGCTTGTTCTTTTTTCTGTTAATGTGTAATCCTTGTGATATCTCCAAAATTGCTATGTTACAAGCTTTGTAAACAGTGTGATACACCAATCAGATAAGTGCCCTGCACTCCAAAATCTAATTTAACCCTATTCTAAATTAACAAACAGGTCCTTTGATCCTCAAATAAATTTCTACTACAAGTCACTAAATCCAACAACAGCGCTGGAGATACT
The DNA here is from genome assembly GCF_019279795.1 of Protopterus annectens. Classification (NCBI taxonomy): domain Eukaryota; kingdom Metazoa; phylum Chordata; order Ceratodontiformes; family Protopteridae; genus Protopterus; species Protopterus annectens. The sequence goes on from NC_056737.1 coordinate 1,594,123,209, forward strand.
CTCTACTCCAACTATGTTGCCAGAATTTGGAGCACCATGACTCAACTCATCTTAACTACTGCTAACCCATCACAGTTCAAAAAACTACTTAAGACTCACCTAATCAACACCTGGCTTTGCTCATGCTCTACTCCTGGCTAAATCCCATTCTTCCTCTACATCAGCCTTTCACACCAATATTTTTTTTCTTTCCTCACTAAACATCAGACAGAACTCTTTAAGACTCTTCACTTCCCTTATCTTCTCCCTCCCCTCAATAAATCTTACATCCTTCTTCTCTCTACCTTCATACTTAATTACCATACCTCACCTCTACTTTACTGTATCAACACCTTTTCCTTAACCTACCATTTTACTACCTCTGACTCACCTTTCTACTATTTCCCTTCTGCATAATCACCTACTCCTTGGTACCATACTTTCATCCTTACCTTGTTTCTCCCAGTGAGCCTTACCTATCCTTACCCCGCACTTTACTCTTGACATTCTGCTCCCACTACTTACTTCCCCTCCTCAGTAATTCACTTCCACTCCTTTCTTAACCCTTTTCTACAAGTTCGATAAAATAAGCACTTCAATGTAACTGTACTCATTTAACAATATAATTGAATTTTTACTTGTATTATTTGAATGCAATCTCTGTCCGTATCATGGCAATTTTATGTATGTTACTTTTTGCAAGACTGTACTAACCAATATATATAAATGCTTGTTCTTTTTTCTGTTAATGTGTAATCCTTGCGATATCTCCAAAATTGCTATGTTACAAGCTTTGTAAACTATGTAAATTATGTAAGTTTGCTACTTTTTCCTTGGAGCTTTTCTCTTCGGGCTTCCGCTGGAAATGGGCTCCCACCCAGTCAGACTTTCCCAGTAAACAAATGTCAGATAAATAAATAAACAAATAAAATATTTGGCATGGAAGATGTGAATTCAATACTAGGAGTTAGGAGTGAATTTAAATATTATTCCCCAAGATACAAAAACTGAGCTAGGCTAGACAGAACTTACACTTCACAGGAACATGTGTATTTAATTGAAAGTTTCGATATGCATCCAATAACTATGTCAGATCATGAGTTAATAATAACTAAAATAAAAACACAGGGTAATAAAATAGAAATGAGACACTGAAGCTTTCCCACCATTCTGTTGAAAAGAGAGGGATTAAAGGAATGGGTAGTAGAAATTATTTGGGAGTTATTAGAGAAGACAGAAATTTCTTCTGAAAATATAGCTAGGGAGTGGGATAAAATTAAAATGGAGTTTAAAAATAGGATGTAAATAAAAGAAAAAGAGAGATGGTTAAGAAGCAACAAAAATATTTAAAGGGACTGACAAATGTTAAAGTATTGCAGAATAAAGAGAATAACACAGAACAAGAAGAGGAGCAATTGCAGAATGCTAAGCAGAAAATAAAGGATTACCTCAATAATATGCATAAGTTTAGCTGTTAAGCAACTGTTTTTTGATAATACTGGCAGAGCACAAAAACTTTTAGCTCAATCGCTCAGGCAACAGAAAGTGGAAAGTGTTGTCACCAAGCTTAGGGAGCCTATAATAAGGAAGATAACAAGAGATCCTTTAGAAGTATTAGAAATATTTTGGAAACTTTATGAAAGTCTATAGAAATCAGGGAAATATGAAGATCAAGAAAAGGTACAAATGGAAATGATTATGGAATAATTAAATATGCCAAGGTTAGAGGTAGAGAAGGCTCAATTACTAATAGTTAGGATAAGAGGAGGTGAGATATAAATGGTGATGTATAACCAATCAACAGGAAAGCCCCCAGGAAGAGATGGTATTCATGTGGAAGTTTGGAAGCTAGGAGGGAAAATCTGATAAAGATCCGGAAGGTTTTGTTTAACAGCATTTTAAGAGGAGGAGAAGCATCAAAATCCTGGAAGAAAGCAGTGGTAGCTATAATACCTAAAGAGAGTAAAGATCCATCAGATCAAGCTTCATACAGGCCCATTTCAATACCAAACCATGATTATAAAGTGTTTATGTCTATAATGGCTAAAATATATGGATCAGTGTGGTTGTGTGGAGGGGAGGCAAACATTTGACAACATTAACAAAACAGTGGTGATCCAGAGGGAAGCAGAATGTAAGAAAATACCACTGTTGTTTGTGGGTCTTGATGCAGAGAAAGCATTTGACAGAGTAAGCTGGGGCTTTATGAGCAGAGCAATGGAGGCATTTCCATTTCCTGATAAAATTATAAGGTTGATTTGGAGGATATATGAGAGATCCGAGGCAAAAACCAAAGTGGGGTGGTCCATCTCTGATAATTGCTGCTTGAGCAAAGGAACCAGGCAGAGACATCCTCTTTACCCTTTGTTATTTGCACAATATTTAGAATGACTGCAAAAGAAAATAAGAGTAATGGAGTCAAGAAAAGCTGGCTTTTTTTGCAGATGATATTATTTTATGCCTGATAAACCAGAAAAGGACATTTCAGTGTTGTAGAACATTTGGAGGCAGTTTCAAATCTTTTTGAGATACAACATTAATGAAGCTAAAACAAAGGCAATAGCTGTAAATTATGTACCCACACACAAATTGGTTCAGCAATATCCATATTTATGGCAACATGATAAAATTAAGTACTTAGGAGTATGGATTAAAAAGGATTATGGTGTGGCAGCTAAGGATATATGGGAAGAGAGTAAACAAAAGATAATACAAAAACTGAAAAAATGGAAGCTCTTTTAAATGGATATGGATAGCAAGATGCAACCAGTTAAAATGTTTTAGTCCCTTCTGTTTTATACACAGGTCAGGCATATTTTTATCAACCAGAGGAGAAGCTGTGGATAGCAGTTAATAAAGAGTTGAAGGATGTTATCTGAGAGGGGTAGATGGCAAGATCAAGTGGAATAAGCTGATCCTTCCAGTTGAACAAAGCAGTTCAGCATTACTCAATTTGAAGGGGTATTTCAGGGCTACATAGTTAAGGCTCCTATATATATAGCACAGGCAGAAACCTAAAATTCAATGTAGAAAGGGATGATGATGAAACAGGGGGGAAGCTCAAGGGACAAGTAGAGACTGGGACTTAGGATGCAGATCCTTAAGGAAAGTAACAATAAACATGTGGAATAATATATTCATAAAGTAGTCTAAGAACTAAGCCAACATGGGAATGGAGAAAGGAGCTTCTGCCGATAGGGATGACTGCAATTAGGGATACAGACAGTAGGCAAGGTGGTGTGGAATTTATTGGAGAAAACTGGTAAAAGAACAAAGGGATTGGGAGCCAATAATTACAGAGGGAAAGGTAATAGAATGGGAAGAGACCAAGAATTTATTTGGATTGCAGGACAGAAATTGCCTTCCCTATCAAGGACTGATATCAGAGTATAGGCAAAGAGGAAGAAATAGGGAGATCCTGACCAGCACTGGTAGAAGTTTTAGTAGACTCTAGAACAAAAGCTGCTGTTAAAAAAATAATCAGTAGAGCATACAAAATATTACATGATATCTATAAGGATCAATCAGAGGAGGTTAGAAAGGATTGGGAAGAGAGATTGGATAAGCAATTCACAAAGAAACAATGGGGGATATATGTGTGTCTCCCAAATATGCAATAAAGTCTAGAAAATTTAGGGTCTTTGCTTGGAAGTGTTTACAAAGTTACTTTCATACCCCAAGTAGACTCCAAAGAATTTTTTCTTCTGGTAGATGACAAATGGTGGAGGAGTGATGGGGAAGAAAGAGATAACGGGAATGTAATAAGTTGGCAGACTTTACAGACTTTAAATATTCTCTACAGACTGCTCTGTCAGAGATACTGGGTTAGCAAATTAGTGTAACTAAGGAAATGATTTTTGAGCTATGATACAGAATTGGAATTGGCTAGACATAGTAAGGCCTTGCTGAGTCTAATTATGGTGGCTGCCAAAAAAGCAGTTACTTAGAAAATGGAAATCAAAGTCTAAACCAACTTTAATAGAAGCAGTGAATATAGTAACAGAGATAAAACAACTTGAATTGGGATCTTTAGGAAGGGGTAGGAGCAAATTACATAGGAATAAATGGGAACTGTGGGAACAATACATGCAGAGGAAGAACAAGGTTTAAAAGAAGGCAAGATTTGAATGAGCTATATAATGTTTGACTGTAAATGACTGGATGGATTATAAGTGATGTAAAATCTTTGCAACTACAATTATGTCAATATAGTTTGTGATGTATAATGTTTGCAAGTAAAATTATGACGATATAGTTTGTTTTCATTTATATAAATGCATGATTGCATATGTCATACATGATAATTTAATAAAAATCTTTCTTGTTTAAAAAATAAATAAGTAACCAGGCTTCTTCAGAGTGAATAACATTAAATAAATGCATTGTTTAAATGCCCAGTTAAAATCATTTAAGCAGTAGCCAATCAAACTAATCCCTCATTTAAAGATACACAGACCTAAAAACATGCTGTAAATCAAGTGCAATACACATAGCAAGACACTTTCACATAAACAAACAAAAACACCCTAAAATGTATTAATTAATTCAAATCACTATTGCCTTAAACTTCAAAACACTACTGATTTTTAAAAGAATCATTAATACTTGGGTTTTTCATAATATTTAACGTTAGTTGCCATAACATTTCTTTATATTCTAAATAACTGTCGCAGTCTCCCCCTCTCATTTCTCACCACCTTGTTTATAAAAAACATAAAAACTTTTTGTAATCTTTAAAGTCAACAGAATGCCTATATAGGGCAGTATATAGATCAATAAACCTTGATTTGGAAGTGCAAAAATATAAACAACAAAACCAAGAGATATTTGAAAAGTATAAAAAAGAAATATGGACATGGGAAAGAAAGAGAGATTTGATAGGGTTCAATATTTATGCAAATGAGAAAGGCAAATTAATCAATGTAAAGAAGGCAGCCCCAAAGATATTTCAAGAGAAATACAGGCAAAGGCATCCGGATATGGAAAATTTCACAATAAAAAAAATATCACAAAGATGTAGCATAGAAAAGAAGATCAGTAAAGTAGAAGTTAAAAAATAGAAGTTGAAGTTATGGAGTGTCTGCAAAGTGAAGGATTTGATACAGAAGGTCTAACACAGGTTACATCACAGCAGGATGGAGTGAGTCCCCAAAGCAGGGAGAAACAAGAATATCAGGAAACACTGGAAGAAGAAATATGGACATGGGAAATAAAAAGAGATTTAATATGGTGTAATATTTATGCAACAAAGGAGAAAGCAAAACTAACCAGTACAAAAAGAGCAGCACCAAAGATATTTGAAGAGAAATACAGACAAAGGAAACTTGACATGGAAAACTTTACAATACAAAAAATAAGAAGACAAAGTAGAAAATTAAAAAAGGAGATTAGTAATGGAGAAGTTCAAGAAATAGAAACTGAGGTTTTGGAGTACCTGCAAAGTGAAGGATTTAGTGTAGAAAATCTAATTCAGAAAGCACCACAACAGGATAGAGCAATGGATATCCAAATTAAGGGGAAAACAGTGGAACAGGAAGCAATTGGTCAGGTGCCATATGAAGATAATTTGGAGCATTCCACAGGAAACCAGTATAAACATTCACTTGAAGCTAGACAGCAAGGGAGGGAACAGAAAATTGTGGAAACTCTGATGCAGCCAATGTTGAGGAGTGATAGGCCAGTGAGTTCCCGTATGATAGAGCAACAGACGGCACAGGATGAAATTGATGAGACTGTGTCACAGGAAGATGCTATAGAACCTTCTATAGAATGCCTGCAGGAATTGGAAAACAAGGGATGTGCCCTCAGTTTGGAAGAAAATGGGCGAAGAGAAGAATTGCTTGATTTAATAGACATGGACAGATATATCAAGATCAATGAAAGAAATGAACTGCAGAAGGTTAATAAAACCCAAAAAGTCAGAAGTCTGATAAAACAAATGAACACAGTAATTAGGACTGTACATTTTTAGACTAAAACCCAAATGGATGTTTTTGTTTCAAGCACCTTGAAACCTTTTTAGTGTTGAATGTCATCATTGTGCTTATATGGTCTAAGCTGATATTTTGATGCATTTAAAGTGAATTCTACATTTATGACAAAAAAAAAATTAAAAAAAAAAGCTTTTTACATATTTTATTTTATTCATTATGTAACAATATTTTATGTATGAAGTCAGTGTATATATTTTATGTATTTAGAGAATTTGTACCAATATTTATATAACTGTAAAGTTATTTTACGATTTGATTGCAATGTGAATAATTGTTTGTTTAATTAATTGAATGTGGTGATTGAGAGTGGGTGGGTATATAAAGAAGTGTGTTATATGGGATAGTTGTTCTGAAGTCTGAAAAATAGAGAGGAAACCTAGATAAACTTCCGTTCAATAAAGTGCTTAAGTGTACTGAAGTTTATGGTTCCTGTTGTCGGAGTTGGTCTATTTTCCTTGTTTGAGGATATATTACTGTGCTGCTAAATTAATAACTGATAAAGTTCTACCACAAGAACACGGGGTAGAGAGGGAAAGGAAGGGGAGGAATCAAATACCATCATGGAAATATCGAACAGAGAAAATTATAAAGCAATTAAGAGAAGAAGTGTCACTGATAGAAGACTATAGAAGAGGGAATAGATCAACAAAAATACTAAGAAAGATAGATGTGATAAAAACAATGTGCAGTATTAGAACAGACCCAGATCTATCATGCACTGTCGCAAATAAAGTAAAAATTTCAGCACAGGCAGAAAAACTTAGAAGATACGAAGATAAATATAAAGGAAAAATGCAAAATAAGCACTTTATTAATGACCCAAAAAGGTTTAATATAGAACTTAAAAATAAGGTAAAAGGAATTGAAAGACCTCCAAAAAAAGAAGAAATAGATACATTTTGGAGAACTATCTATGAAGATCCTGTGAAACATAACAAAGATGCTAAATGGATAGAAGTAAAAGAAAGAATAAGAAGTTTAAAGGTACAGGATATGAAATGGGATAAAGTAACAGCTAGAGAGATTGAAACAAAGTTAAGAAAAGCTTCTAATTGGAAAACCTAAGGCCCAGATGCAGCACCTAACTTCTGGTTAAAAGTATTAACATCTTTGCATGAAGATTTAGCCATGAGTAAGAACTATTTATATATGCACCCAGAACAGACACCAACCTGGCTAACAACAGGAAAAACAATGCTCCTACTTAAGAGTGAACCTGCAAGCCACCCTAAAAATTATACACTAATAACTTGCCTTCCAATGATGTATAAACTACACACAGAAATTAATGCCGACAGAGTTTATAGTTATTTAGAAAAAACTCAATTATGGCAGTAGAACAAAAGGGCAATAAAAGAAAGTCATATGGAACAAAGGATCATTTGTTGTTAAATAAAGTCATAGTGGAGAACTGTAAAAATGGGAAGAATCTAAGTATGGCATGTATTGACTCCAAAAAAGTATTTGATAGCATCCCTCATTCATGATCAACTATATTACAGTGACCATGAAACAGTAGCAGACCACTTTGCAATTAAGCCATGATAAAGGACAAATTGTTATCCCAGGGATAAAAATTCAAAGGGGGATATTCCAAGGTGACTCTCTGTCACTGTTACTATTCTGCCTTGCCCTTAATCCATTAAGCTGTTTACTCAACAGCTTAGGCCATGGCTATAATCTGGCTCCTAGAAAACAACAATATGTAAAGACTTCTCACCTTCCCTTTGTCAATGATTTAAAACTGTACAGCTCATGAGGAACTAAAAGCACAACTGCAAGTTGTCAACATTTTTTCAGATGATATAAGAATGTCATTTGGTCTTTATAAATGTGCAAAATCAATATTTAAAGCAGGAAAATTGCAACACCAGGAAAACATCAGTTTGGGACAAGAATGTGATATCAAAGAGTGTATAAATATTTGGGAATTGATGAAGGATCAACAATAAAACATGAACAAATGCAAATAAAACTTAGTAAGGAATATTTCAGAAGACTTAAATTAATCCTGAAAACAGCACTAACATCTAGGAACAAAATCCAAGCTATAAACCAATTTGCTTTTCATATCCTAACTTACAGTTTTGGAGTGACTGACTGGCCCCAAAACATGTTGGATAGATTAGACAGGAAAACAAAAAGGATGCTTCATACTCACCAAATGATTTATAAAAATCAGTGCATACCAAGACTATATATTCACCGTTTGGAAGGAGGAATGGCCCTCCTTGAAATTGATTATATGTATAGACCTGCAATTGTGGGATTCCACACATATCTGCTGACCTCATAAGGCCCAAGCATAGTGAAAATTTTGAAACATGAGGAGAATAAATCTAAGATGACTTCTCTGCTTAATCTAGCAGAAGCTTATCGGCATCAAGCAGGAATGAAAATCAAACCAGAAGTAGATAAAAAATCAGGCAGCAACTGAATGTGCCAAAAAACAAAAGAAAGAATATAAGGTGAAGGATCAAATGAGAAGGCAAGAAATGTGGAAAAAAGCATAAATATATTTGTAAGTATAGAAACCTTCTGGATGAACCTCATGTTGATCAGGAACAAACACAGGGATGGTTAAGGAGAGGTGAATTCAACCAAGAGATGAAAGGTTAATATTGGCAGCCCAAGATAGTGGGCTGTGTACACCTTTGTTTATAAATTCCATTGAACATGTGAGAGAAACAGACAAATGTAGGTTTTGTAAAACCAAATTAGAAACAGTTGCACACCTCATTGCTGTTTGCAACATACTAATGGCAGAAAGGCTGTATACTGAAAGGCATAATAATGTGGCGAGACTGTTGCATTGGGGATTGTGCAAACATTATGGTATTGAAGTGGGCAAAAAACACTGGAAACATGAGCCACAAAGCATCATAGAAAATGAAGAGGTCTATATCACATGGGATCATCCATTACCAACAGTTCAAAAGATAGATGCTAGAAAACTGGATATAGTCGTCCAAGAAAAGAAGACAAGAGTAGCACTGATCATTGAAATTGCCACACTCAGTGACTACAGTGTCTTGTGTACAGAGAGACACAATGCCATAAAATATCAGGATCTGCTAACAGAAATGAGAGCAATGAGGAAGAAAGATACCCAGACAGTTCCAATAGTAGTAGGAGCAATGGGTCTTATAAAAAAGAATTTACAGTCATAGTTAGATATGTTACCAATACATGTAACTCCATACAAACTGCAGAAGGAGTCATTACTGGGCACATTGCGGGTGCTGCGAAGAGCATTACTGTCTGACATCAAAGACTGAAACAATACTAATTTTATGAACTTTAATTATACTTTGACATAGGAATTGGGGTCCATTTCTGACATGGTATTAGAAACCAAAAAGACTTGGAGAAATTAAAAAAAGAGGGAGGCAATAGAGAGTTTTTTTTTTTTTTTTACATCGTTAACATGCTCACATATCTGGTCCCTCAGTTCCCTAATATTTTTTTATATATAAAATGCCGGAACACTTTCTAACAGCTTACTAACAACTTCATCTAGGAAAATCATATAATGGATTCATTGTGATATTTTTACTTATGGAATAATTCTTTTAATGAATTAATGCAATTCATTTCTGTTTACCATGGATATCTGTTAAAAACATTGCTAACATTGAATATGTGACAGACCCTTTCATTGTGGAACTTCAAGGAACATGAACTTTTTAAGACCCCAAATGAGGAATGTTCCTAATAATGTGGTACCCTTGAGAGGTATGATTAGACAATGCATTCATGTGGCCAAATACATTACATTTGTAAACTACAGTACATTTACCTGGATGAGCAATGGACTTGTCATATCCCATTACTGACACATATGGTCCATCATGAATGTATTTGCAAAATTTACATATGCTGCATTTCACCATTTCCAACATATAACTACCCTTATAAATATCCTTCCAATTCTCTAACCAACCCTTAATGTTCTTTCCTCTACTGTATACCAGTTGTGGTACATCGCCCAATTTGACTTTCATTTCAAGAGTGTTAACCAACTTCCACATTTTCATAAGAATCCTCACAATACTGAGCACATCATTGTTGAAAGAAATCACCATGGCTCCCTTTTTACATCACCCTTAGTCCCAGGAAATGTTGTATCATTGTCTCTAGTACCACCCTTTTTCACAACGTTCAGAATAGGGGCAAATCTACCTCCTCTATTCTTCAAAATCTCATTTTTAATTTTGTATAACATTCTAGGAGGGTAACATTTTCTTTGAACATGGTAATCAATTTATCCATCTCATCAAGTAATATACATGGTTGTCATTAATCAGCCTTGAAAGACTTGCCATTTACCCCTTCACCAAACCCCTCTTCTGAAAAAATGGATGATAACTTTCAAAGTGGAGAAATTAATTAGAATAGTTTTATGGCGGTAAATAGTACATGCAAAATTTTGGTCTGTGTTGTTCTTGTAAAGCAATATATCTAAATAATCAATCCTCTCTAAATGTGATCTAAAACAAAACTTCAAAGAAGTGATAGTGTTGCCCAAATATTTAATAAATTTATATAAAGTGTCAAAATTAACACTCCACAAAATCAATATGTCATCTAAAAACCTAAAATAAGTAGTAATCTGATCAAAAATGGTGATGCAAAAAATTGTTTTTCCCACTCGGCAAGCACCAAGTTGGCTTAAATGAGAGTACATTTGGCCTATATAGCGACTCCTGAAATCTACTGGAAATAGTTACCCTCAAAGGAAACAAAATTATTCTGCAATATCACTTCCATAAAATCAACTACTAATTTGACTTTTGGATCAGTTTTGTGATTCTCATGATGCAACTATAGGTCTCATATATGGATCAAATTTTCTTTTGGTATACCAAAAATCAAAGGTATTAGCAGTTTGCCCACCAATAAATAATCAAATTCCAACTGCAAAATTACCCCTGACTAAATGCATCAGATAAAAAAAACATCAATTTTGGCATACAAAATATTTACCTTATTTTTGGACACCCTCTTATAAGTAGCTTTATCATTCAGAATATCAAACATCTCAGTAGAGTAGTCAAAATAATTTGTTATAGCTACCCCTCCAGCCTTCATCAAGCTTCATAACTCTAATGTTTTTGTCAGCAGTTAATGCATTTAGCAAACTCTTCTACTCCAATGTTAAAGTGTCAAAAAGCATATTCAACTTAACCAAGACCATTAATTCTCCATCACAAAATTTTTCAAAGGTGTTAATCCTCAGTTCTGAAGGAGAGATGTAAGTACTTCTTTCTTTTAAAAAAGGGCAATCCATTTGTAACTTATTATGACCAAAAAACAATTTCAAATTAAATTGTGTAGTAAAAAGCTTAAGCTCAATTAATAATTTAGCAATGTCCATTTTAAATATAGGAAAAAATGAATGCTTTTCTCAATAAAGAGAAGTGACCAGGTCACAGTTCAATATCACTAAAATTAAAAATGTTAGAAGCCTATTACTGATTCCAGGCCTTACCAGTGCAAGAACTAACAGGGCTTTTTAAACTCTCATTCAGTTGGAATTCCAGTTCCTCCCTCTTCCCCTGCCTTTCTGGGGCTTCCCATTCTAATTGGCCAGTCTCCCTGACCACCTCAGAGATGTAAATACTAAAAAAAAATATTGTCCATACTACCAGTTCCAACAATCTGACCACCTTCATCATTTGAAAGATAAGTGTAAACAAAAATAGGGGCAAGTTCATTATATGAAACAGACAGCTTGAGAATGTGAGATCTCGGATAGGCATGCTTTTCAGCTTATTCAAGGGCATACCTCACTAACTTTCTCTGTTTCCTATCTTGGTTGTTCTTGACCAGTTTGTCTAAATCATTACACATGTCATTGTAAGCTGGCATAATAGAATAAAATAACAAGTTATTAGTAATACTATCATTAACAGAATTAATTTCATTATCTGATTTCAAAAACTTATATTTCTTATCTCAATATAATCCTCATAATCTCCAAACCTTTATTGTCAAATAAATCAAGCAACTGTCTGTGCATAACAGAACCTGTTTCCACGCTCACAGGAAATTTCCAAATAGGTAAACCTCTCGGCACTTGATTTAGAGAGATACACTTAGATGAAAACATATTTTAAATAGCATTCAATATTATGAGGATATTTTATTTGTGGCAATTGATGTAGTGAATTTATTTTCTGTTATTCCCCATCAATCCTCATAGGGGACACAGTGCTTACTAATACCAACGTCAAAATATTAATTTATTTTATGGAAATGGTGTTGCAGAACAATTTTGTTTTCTTTGAGGGTGAATATTTCTGGCAGATTATAGGAAATGCTATAGGGGCCAAATGTGCACTCATTAACACCATTTTTGGTGCTTTTTAAGTGGGAAAAAACAATTTGTTTTTGAATCAGCATTTTTGATCATATTAATTCTTATTTCAAGATTTTGGATAATATAGTCATTTAGTGGAGTGGTCTTCTTCTTCTTCTTTCGGCTGCTCCCGTTAGGGGTCGCCACAGCAGATCAACTGTTTCCATTTCTTCCTGTCCACTACATCTTGCTCTGTCACACCAACTGCCTGCATGTCCTCTCTCACCACATCCATAAACCTTATCTTAGGCCTTCCTCTTTTCCTGTTACCGGGCAGCTTCATCCTTAGCATCTTTTTCCCAATATACTCTGCATCCCTCCTCAGCACATATCCAAACCAACGTAATCTTGCCTCTCTGGCTTTGTCACCAAACCTTCCAACCTGGGCTGACCCTCTAATATACTTATTCCTAATCCTGTCCATCCTCGTCACACCCAGTGCAAATCTTAACACCTTCAACTCTGCCACGTCAAGCTCTGACTCCTGCCTTTTTGTCAGTGCCACTGTCTCCAACCCGTATAACATAGCTGGTCTCACTACCCTCTTGTAGACCTTCCCTTTCACTTTTACTGGTACTCGTCTGTCATAAATCACTCCTGACACTTTTCTCCACCCACTCCATCCTGCCTGTACTCTCTTCTTCACCTCTCTTGAACACTCACCATTACTCTGAACTGTTGATCCCAAGTACTTAAACTCATTCACCTTTGCCACCTCTACTCCCTGCATCCTCACCATTCCTCTGTCCTCCCTCTCATTCACACACATATATTCTGTCTTAGTCCTGCTGACCTTCATTCCTCTTCTCTCTAGAACATATCTCCACCTCTCCAGGGTCTCCTCCACCTGTTCCCTACTCTCACTACAGATCACAATGTCATCTGCAAACATCATAGTCCACGGGGACTCCTGTCTGATCTCGTCTGTCAACCTGTCCATCACCATTGCAAATAAGAAAGGGCTCAGAGCTGATCCTTGATGTAATCCTACCTCCACCTTAAACCCATCCGTCACTCCCACCACAGACCTTACCGCTGTCACACTACCCTTGTACATATCCTGTACCACTCTTACATACTTCTCTGACACTCCCGACTTCTTCATACAATACCACAACTCCTCTCTAGGCACCCTGTCATATGCTTTCTCTAAATCCACAAAGATAGTGGAGTGGTAATTTTGACATTTTCATCTAAATATATTGAGTATTTATTTTTGCAACACTAACTCTTTTTTTTAAGTTTGCTTTTAGATCAGATTTATAGAGGATTGGTTATTTAGATACATTGCTATACACGAACAACACAGACTAAAGTTTTTGGTCTACTATTTACTGCAAGAAAACTTATTCTAATTCGTTTTTGCACTTTGAAAGTTGTCATCCATTTTTTCAGAAGAGGGGTATTGTAAAGGGGCAAATGATCTGTCTTTCAAGTGTGATTAATAACAACCATATCATTCTTGATGAGATTGATAAATTAATTATGTTCAAAGAAAGGTGTTACCAATCTAGAATGTTATACAAAATTAAAAATGAGATTGTGAAGGCTAAAGAGGGTAGATGTGCAACTATTTTGAATGTTGGGGAAAAAGGTTGGTACAAGGGATATTGCTAGGACTAAGAGTGATGTAAAAAAGGGAGCCATGGTGATTTCTTTCAACAAATGATACCCCCAGTATCAAAAGGATTCTTATGAAAATGTGGAAGTTGTTTTTCACTTCTGAAATGAAAGTGAAATTGGGAAATGTACCACACGTGGTTTGCAGTAGAGGAACGAACATTACGGATTGGTTGGAGTAATGGGAAGAACCTTCATAATATCAAATGCTGCATGTATAAATTTTTCACATGTAGTAATGATGAATCCTATGTGTCAATAATGGGATATGACAGGTCTATTGTTTGTCCAGGACATTGTAATTGTACTGTACAAAATGTGTATTTAGCCACTTGTATGTATGTATGTCATGTCTGGCATTTCATATAGGAAATTCTATTAGGAAATTGAAGGACTCGATATGTGAGCATATTAATGATGTAAAAAATAAAAGCTCTCCAATGCCTCATATAGACATTCTGTTGAATGTAAAGATTACAAAAAGTTTTTGTTTTTTGTTATAGACAAGACGTTATGAAATGAGAGGGGGTAAATGTGATAGTTATTTAAAACATAAAGAAATGTTATGGCAACTAAGGTTAAATGCTATGGAAAAATAGGTATTACTGATTCCTTTTCAAACAGTAGTGATTTGAAGCTTAATGCAAGAGTGACTTGAATAAATTAATTGATTTTAGGGTGTTTTTGTTTGTTTATATGAAAGTGCTATGTGTATTGCACTTGATTTACAGCGTGTTTTAGGTCTGTGTATCTTTAAATGAGGGATTAATTTGATTGGATGCTGCTTTTTATATGTTTTAATAGGGTATTTAAACAATGCATTTTTTAATGTTACTGACTCTAAAGAAGCCTGGTTATTTATTAAGGATGAAACAGCTAAGTCAGATTTTATCAAAGTTGTTTTATTAAAGTTGCTTTATTCCTTCACTAAACTGTTTCATTTTGTTTAAATAGTTCCTGTACTCCATTTGTTTACGGGAGGTTGTTTATTTAGTTGCAGTTTACCTGTCCCATACGATATGAAGCATTCTTTCCTTTCCTCAGTTTTATAAGCCCTGATTGTAGCACCCTCCCAACTGACCATGTCACATGTTACCTATGGACTACAACAATATTACAGAGACTAACAACCACAACTCCCTCAGTTCCACATAGTTCCTCCAAGTATGTAGTTGATTTGCATACTGTACCCCACATCTTCAAATATGTGCCTTACCTCCTCTCCCACCTCATAATTTATGGTATGAAAAAAACCTGTGCCAGACTTATATATATGTATTCCACACAAGACACACTCCCCCCCCCTTTCCCATGCACACACTAGCATTCTTCTCCAAGAAGTATTCAAGGTCCCCTTCCAGAGCCTCCCTAGCCCACCTCTGACATAATCTGCTGAAATCTCAAGGCTAATCCTTCTAACATTTTCTCTGTGTATCACACAAAACTACCCATATCAAGTATAGGGTTACCACCTGTCCTACTTTGCGAGGGACAGTCCTTCTTTTGGCAGTTGTGTCCCGCATAAAAATTAAAAAAATGGCAAATGTCCTGAGATTTTAGGACAAAAATATTTCCTATATTTTACGTAATACTTGCATAACACAGTTATTCTGTATCTGAAACACCTAAATGTTATAAGAAACAGAATAAGCAACTACAATGCTACAAGAATAAGCTTTTATTTAGGCAAAAAAGTGAATTTCTGTCCTTTGTACTGGCCATGGGTATGTTTTACCTTGCAAAATCTGACGTTTGTACCAAAAATGTCCCACTTTGGGCATTTGAAAAGGTGGCAACCCTAATCAAGAAACCTCCACCCCCTTTTTTTTAATTAAATATAGCAACTTTCCATTTGCACAATTTGAAGTTTACTGCCTCACTTTTGAATGACCCTGAAAAATGTCCATTCTCCAGTCCCATATTTCTGTGAACTGAAAACATCCTTCTTACTAATACAACTGCAGCTTTAACTAAAATAAAAAAAACTTAGCTCAGCGCTGCTCGCTAACTCCTCCATAAGACCATATCCATTAAGACTGTGCTAGAGGTATATAGTATCCAAGTGTCAGCAATTCCTTTTTATGATAGAGGTGAATGCTCACCTTATAAGTATCAGGACCCTGAAAAAAAAAAGAAAAAAAAATATCCAAAAAGATAGATAGATAGATTGACAGACAAATAAACAAAGACTCCATACCCCCATTTCAGTTTTAAGCACCCCCATACAAGACCAGCTTCCCATGGTATGACACTGGGTAGGTGATACCACTGTCCTAATGTTATCAGTCCCACATATGCCATTTGCAGGAACCCATATTGGAGGGCTGGAAATTGTGTTTCCACTCTGCAGGAAGGAATCTAGGTACCTTTGAGTATATTTAAGTTCCAACAAACAAATGGAAGTGAGGAAGAGTAGGGAAGGAAAAACAAATTGTTGTGTTTCCCAATGGTAGTGGGTTTAAAAATCCCACCCAGCCTTGCACTGCTTCCTTTTTGGCTTATTGATAGAATAATTTCTGTTAGTCTTCAGACGGTATGAAGACACTGAGTAGTATGGGAAAGAAGATGGGGGTAAATATAGATAGGCAAGCTGGTGAAATATGCAGTGAGGTGAAATCTGAGGTTCAGTGCCATAAAATACAAGACAGCACACTTCTGGTTTTGGAACATATACATAGCTTACTGGATTGCAGTGATATCACTGTTAGAGAATGGGTGACCTATAGATTGGCACCCTGAAATAGAGATATAGTAAACCTCCAGACACTTGAAAACCCAGTTTGGATTCGTCAAGGGCAGATCATGCCTACTCAACCTGGTGGACTTCTTTGAGAAGGTCACCAAAGCAATGGATGAGGGCAAAACCGTTCACATTGCCTACCTTGACCTGGCCAAGGCATCTGACACCACACCCCACTTGGGCATTGTTGACAAACTCAAGAGGTTAGGTACAAACCCATATTTCACCTGGTGGATAGCCAACTGACTCACAGATAGGACCCAGGAAGTTAGAACTGGGAAATCCACCTCTACAAAGAGGGCAGTCACAAGTGGAGTACATCAGGGATCAGTCCTTGGACCGCTCCTTTTCTGCATTTACTTCTCCGAAGTCAAGGCCAATGTCAGTGGTCTCTGGCTGACTAAATTTGCAGATTATTGCAAATTAGAAGCTGTCATTGAATCTCACACTGACACAAATGTTCTACAGGAGGGGCTAACACAGACAAACAACTGATGTCAGAGCCATGGACTAAAACTAAATGCCAAGAAATGCATAATAGTATCCTTTGAAAAGTCATCCATCCCTGGTAATTTTCATATTCACAACACAGCCTTTAGAGTTGACCCAGTCATCAGGGACTTAGGGGCACACATAGGTAGTAATCTAGCTTTTGATCATCAGGTGTTTACAGTGGTGAGGAAATAATACTGTGTTGACCAACTTATAAACAAAGGTATGGCATCTAAATCCAAGGAAGTCATTATTCCTCTGTATTCAGCATTCATCAGACCTGTCATTGAGTACAATGCCCCCTTTGGTATGTACGTAACCAGGAATTTCCAACAACTGGAACGTCCACAGAGGTTCCTCACTAAAAGAATATATGGTGTAAATAATATGTCCTATGCAGACCATGTCAAGGTCCTATCCCTGCATTCTGTTTCCCACAGGCTTTTGAGGGAAGATGTATGCCAGGCATACAGGGCATTGTCAGATCCCATTCTGATGTACTTCTTGCATATCCACAAAACAAACAGCACCAGAATTACACATTCTAAAGACTTAAACCTTGCCTGTGATATAAATAGGATCTGCTGGAGAGATAGGTATGTATCCCAGAGACTACCCCATCTATGGGACAGGCTTCCCATCCATGTGAAGCAGAGTTCCTTCCTAACCCAATTCAAGTGCACCTTGGACAATTGGATGGGAAACCAGAAAGTCATCCCTGGTTTGGCACCTATGTCTCTAATGAACACAGGTAACCTGTAAATGGCTCATCTCCCAGGCCCATGCTTGCACTTATCCTGGGTAGGAGATATGGGATGCATGGCTAGGCTTAAAAATGCCCTTGTGGTTGTTAGCATAGTAAATACCTATGAACCTATTAACAAACATTCTCCGGCAGGGTGTTAATTGGATGGCACAGTGGTGCATCGGTAATGTTGTCACCTCACAGCAAGAGGTTCTCCTGTTTGATTCTCAGCTGGGGTGCCTTCTGTGCGGAGTTTGTATGTTTGCATTCGTGTGGGTTTACTCTGGGTGCTCTGGTTTCCTCCCATGTTACAAAGGCATGCATCTGGAACATTTTTCCCCGGGCCTCTGCTAAAAATTGGCTTTGTTCCAAGTCGGATTTTCCTGGTTAACAAATGCTCAATAAAATGAAAAAAAATAAATAAATAAAAAATGTAAAGGTATTGCCCGCTGGGAAATGAGTTTATCACTTCACAGCAGCATATTGCTGAAAGTAATCTAATGGCCACCATTATTTTATGCTCGCTAACCTTTTGCTGTTTAGCAAGTGTAAAACACAAAAAAGAAGAAAATTAAAAAAAAACCTTGTGTGTTTATGTCTGTGTGTGAGAGTGCATGCATACATGATAGTGAGAGTGAGAATGAGAGTGAGATTGATCGAGCTGTTATTTTTACAGTCTCTAAGCAGCACTTTTGCTGTTTAGTGTATGTAAGAAATAAATAAAACAGAAAAAAATGTGTGTGTGTGTGTGTGTGTGTGTGTGTGTGTGTGTGTGTGTGTGTGTGTGTGTGTGTGTGTGTGTGTGTGTGTGTGTGTGTGTGTGTGTGTGTGTCAGACAGAGTGTGAAGACTGAGAGCGATCGAGCTAGCACTGGCAGCAGTTAAGAGGTTTGTGTACCTCTTAGCTCAAGATATCTGGATAATGCCTAAAATAAACAAGGTACAAAGGCTAAAAATAGGAACATATTTTAAATGTGGATGATATAAAATGACAAAGTTACTCAAATAATAGGATTTGTGTTTGCATGCATTTTCTGAAGTGCAAGTGTGAGAGAGAGGTGAGATCAATCAACCACTGGCAGCAGCAGTAAAGACATTTGCATACCTCTCGTCCTCTTAACTTAAGAAATCTGCATAAAGCCAGACATGGGCAGGGGGAACAAAGACTCAGAAAGTATGAATGGATTTTAAATATTGTTCTTATAAAATTACAAATTGCTTAAATAACAGGATTTGTGTTATTTTCAGAAGGAAATAGTCTGAAACTCAAATGTGTGTCATTATTTAATTATTTCAATCCACAATGACTGGCAACAAACTGCACATTTTAGGAGTAAAGGATAAAAAAAATTTATTTTTATTTATTTATTTATTTATTTGACATTTGTTAGCCGGGTTAGTCCAACTGGGCTAGAAACCCATTTTCAGTGGAGACCCGAGGAGAAAATTTCCAAACACAGACAAGTTACAGTACAAATGTTACAAGCATATATAGAGAAATTATATTACATAAGTTCCTAATATACAGAAGAAGTAAAGTACAACATGATAACAAAAATATTTTTTTTACATTCACAGAGTACTCAGTTGGGTTTTCCAGGAGGGTGAAAAAGATTACACAGAGAGGAGAGGAATTAAATAGAAGACTGAGTCGTATGTACATATGTATATGTGGTGGAGCAATAAAGCCTAAGAGTTTATTCTCAGAGTAGGACAAAGAGTGAAGGGAAAAAGTTAGGAGGTTTTGCAGCTGAAAGTCAGTGCAGAAGGAGTGAAAAAAGATATATAGCATAGTAGTGGATTAGGTAGGAGCTTGACAGTGACAACCTTTGGTGTTAAGAAGGTGAAGTTTTAGTTCCTTTTTGAAGTGCTTAGGATGGGGAATAGATCTTATGTGAAAGGGGATTTTCTTCCAAGCTTGGGCTATGGTGGATTTGTAAATTAATTTACCGACAGTTTTATTGGGTTGGGAGATATCCAGGAGTACTGGTTGGAGCTGCAGAGAGTACGTGTAGGGGTGTAGGAGGATACCAGCGAGGAGAGGGCTGGGCAGGAAGATGGTTTGAATACTACAGAGTGTAAGATTTGTAACTGTGATAGTAGGAGTTGTTGAGGGAATTCATGTTGAGTGCAAGACAGTGGTGAGAGTTGTGAGGGAAGTTTGTGGGAAATCTAGCTATCTTGTGATATGTTTGTTGGAGTTTGGACATGGTTGCAGCCTGTATGTTAGTAAGGATTGGTGTGGCATAGAGGAGGGAGGGGAGGAGGAGAGCCTGAGCCAGGGAGAGTCTAGCATTGGGAGTTAGAAAGTTTCTTTTACGGTATAGGAGACCTAGTTTTTGGTGGGTGGTTTTTATGCTTTACAAGCTATGTAAGTTAAATTTGAGCTCATCATCTATGATGGTACCTAGGAGCTTAGTGTGGGCCTCAGACTGCATGATGGTCTTATTGGAGGATGTGATGAGAAAGGAAGATTTATGGTGAGCGAGTGAGTGAGGGAGAAGGAGCAGGAGTTTAGTTTTTTTGGGGTTTAAGATGAGTTTATTATCAGACAGCCATTTTTCACTGGATAGAAAAGCATCTTGAGTCAGTGCATGGAGATCTGAAATGTTACTGGAAATGGAGATGAGAGTGGAATTGTCAGTGTATAGTATTAGGGAGGATTGTTTGCAAGATATGTGAAGATCATTTGTGAAAATGTTAAACAGAAGGGGACCCAGGATGGAACCTTGGGGAACACCAGATGTGATGGGAAGAGAGGGAGAGCAAGAGGAGAGCCATCTGACAGATTGTTGCCTATTAGATACAGTGGGTAACTAGTGAACCATTGAAGTGAAGGAGGGGAGAGATTGAGGCTAGCAAGTTTAGATGAAAGGATAGGGTGAGAGACAGTGTCAAATGCTTTGGAGAGGTCGAGGAAAAGACAGGATACGAGTTGGTTGTTATCTCTAGCCTCTGCTACTTTATGTGTAAAAGATAGGAGGGCAGTGGTTGTGCTGTGGAATGGCCAAAAACCATGTTGAGTGGGTGTAAAAAGAAAATTTAGTAGCTGGGTATGAGTGCATTTTTCAAGTATTTTTGACAGAGGGGAAAGAATGGCTATGGGTCTGTAGTTAGATGAGTCAGTAGAATTTCCCCCTTTATGCAGAGGTATGGTAAGGAAGGATTTTCAAATGTCGGGGACTGTGGCTTCTTGAATGGATCTATTGATTAGTTGGGATATGGGGAATGCTATGGAATCAGCAGCTATTCTGAGGAAAAGAGTGGGAGGTTGTCTGAAGAGGGAGAGCAGGGTTTGAGCTTGAGCAGAAGTGATTTTATGTAAGCAGTAGAAACAGGTTGAAAAGTGAGCATGTTTTATTGAGTGGGTTGGGAGGGTTAGAAGGGATGTTAGTGCTGTGGTTAGTGTGTGTTTTTGAATGGTATCAATGAAGTGATTGTTGAGAAGGGTAGAGGTCTCAAGTGGAGTGTTATTTGGGAAAGTAGAGGGACTTGAAGGGTGACCAGGCTGGAGAAGTTTGTTAAGGGTAGTCCAGAATTTACCTGGATTAGATTTACTGTTTAGTTGGGGAGAGTTGTAGTAGGAGTTTTTATCATTGTTGATTTGTTTTTTGACAAGCTTCCTGAGTTCCCTGTAGGTTTGGAACAGGGGTGGTGACTTGGATTTAGCCCAGGCTTTCTAAGCACTGTCTCTTCTGTGCATGAGATATCTGGTTTCTTTAGATAGCCAGGGGGAGTAATTAGCTTTAATTCTAGTTCTTCTGGAGGGGGCAAGGGAGTTGAGAGTTTCTAGGAAAATGTGGTTAAATTTTAGCACTGCTTCACTGAGAGGGAGTTGCATAAGGAAGGACCAACTGAAGCTAGACAGTATAGCATTAAATAAGTTGGCATTAAAATTAGAGAGTTTACATCAGTCTCTGTAGAGGAGTGTGTTTTAGGTAATTGAATAGTGTGTCTTTGGATGGAAGTGGGAAGATGATCACTTAAGGTATCTGGTAAGGTAATGGGGCTGTGGTAGAGGTTAGGGGAGTTTGTGAGGATCCAGTCGATAGTAGAATTGGAAGAAGAGGTTTTGTGCAAGTGGGTGGGGGATGTTATTAGTTGCTGGAATCCATGTAGGTTAATACACATTTGAGGAGAGTCAGTTGTTAGTTTAGTCCAATCAATGTTGACATCTCCAAGGATGAGGGTTTCATATGGTATATTATGGGAAAACCAGGAGAGGATATCTTCAAGGGTGGGAATGTTATTACCTGGAGGGAAGTATATGGCGGTGATGGCAAATTTCCTGCGAGGGTTTAGATGGCAGTTAATGATAATTAGTTCAGCTGGGTGGAAGTTGGGAATAGGGATGTTAATTGGTGAGAGGTTAAGATTGTCAGAGTAGAGGATGGCTACGCCACCCCCCCCCCTTTTTTTGGGGATCTGTCGGAGTGGTAAATGTTATAGCCAGGTGGTAGTATTTCAGAGTTTGTGATGGGGGTTTTAGCCAGGTTTCACATAAAGTTAGAATGTGAGGGGAGGTATGGGATATTCAGGTATGAAGCTCAGAAATTTTGTTAGCAAGGCTTTGAATATTTAGAGAAAGGATAATTAGGTGTTTAAAAATAAAGTAACTATCTGGATATTTGTAAATAAATGTTATATTTTGGATGTAAAATGCTTCCTCCAAAACCATTTACATATACTACAGCAAGTTTGAAACATTAGGCAGAGGAACTATTTTACATCAAATATATATATATATATATATATATATATATATATATATATAATAATAGAGTACTAAAAATAAATAAGTAAAATGCAACAATTTTACAGACAGCCCATTCTCTAAGTGCAATAATGCTCTCCAGGTTATATGTTACTGTGTAAATAGCACCCTCCCAGGCATGTAGAGGCCCTCTGTCTGTGGCACTAAGCCTCATAACACCCCTGCGTGGGTGTTATTTACACAGTAACACACACCCTGTTGGGCATTATTGCGTGCGTATAATCCAGAAAAGGAGAAGAGTAGAATACGCAAGGCTAATCTCCACGAGTATCACTGAAATGGGATTAATCTATTAAATGTAACTGACTCCCACTTACATTGAAGAACAGCTGGTGTTTACAGTGAACTTACGGGACTGTGGTGTGTAAGAAAGTTCCCCCACTATCTCCAAGTTTGTATGATTTCAGAGTTAATATATTTAGAGAGGTAGCATTGTGTGATACCTGCATGTTTTTTTTTCTTCATTTTATTGGAATTGATGTGCTTTATCAGTGTTTCCTTTAGTTTGTGTTTTGAAATTATTCTGTTCATGAAATTAGTATGAATCTGAGAGAAACTTAGGGATGACTACAGAAAGAGTATCATTTACATAAGCCATTATACAATGGCTTTTTTCCAGGTACAATAGATGATGGTTTGAATTTTAAAGGACATATACACAAGAAAATTGTTAGAAATGTTTCCCCATTTCTGAGAATAATGAAACCTTGGCTAGAAATATTTCCATGTTTTAATTATTTTGTATAAATATTTGCCCATTATATTGTTACCAACTGCACTGCACTGCATTTATATATGCATTATGGTACCCTACTCTACTAGCAGCAGTTTACTATTGGCATGTTACTAATGCTTCTAGTTGCAATGACTGATGTTCATCATTCCCACTGCTGCTGTAGCATAAAAGGCTGTATGGATTGTGACTTGCCCAAGACACAATAACTGGCCAACTTCCGAAAGCGCTAAGTCCCTCCCACATTTCCACTCTGACTGCTGATTGATCAGCCCTTAGGAGGGAAATTCAGAAGTCTGAGTGGAAAATCATAGTACTTTCTTGCCTCTCCGTGAAGGACTAGGTCAGAAGCTTCACAACAGCAACATCTGGCACTTACATCCTTTTACTGGCAGATAAGTCATCTTTGGGGAAAACTTTCACACAAAATATTTTATTACTTACTTAAATATATGTAAAAATTGTTTCTTACTTAATTTTATTTTAGTGGTTCTGGCCCTGTAAGAAACCAGCTATTTTTTCAGTAATGGAAGTTTTCCACCAGTGACCACTATTTTTAGATTCAGCTAATGTGGCAGCGTATTTTATGGTAAAATCTACTGCTTATGTACACTTTTAAAAGTTTTGTGTGGGGAAGTGTTTCTTATTTGGGAAGGGAACTCTAAGGGGAAAATAATACCTGCCATTATTTTCTGTCAGATTAATTTTATCTTAAAGAAGTTTATGACTGGACTATTGTGTACTGTTTATACATTACAGTGTTTTGGGGAACTTTTATGTGTTATAAGTGAAAGCTTGCTGTTTGCGCAAACTATATGACAACTTACCTTCTGAAAGAATCATTCCAGTGTTGTTAGCTGTATCAGAAGCATTCTCTTCAGTCACATGGATACTTGCTGGACCAATTTCTGGGCTTCCTAGAAAGAAAAAAAACAACTTACTAGTGAGCCCTTGCCAACTACACATGCTCAGTCTTCACCTCAGCTGATGGTGGGTGACTGTGTACTGGCCAACAGTAGTTCCTTAGACCACTCACTTACCTCTCCAGATTCCTCTGATGTAGTCTTTTCAGTCACTATGAACTGTGGGTCAGCAATGTCCTTTTCGGCTATTCCAGTGTCCATTACAGGCAAGGGAGAACCATCTTTTTGGGGACATGGAGATTGTCAGGAGGATGCTGCACAAATGTGTCCAGGGGAAGTGACCTCCTGATGGACCCGACTTTTCTTCTCCAAGTAAATCATTTTGGATTCCTATAAAGAAAAAACAAAAAATAAACATTGTTAATTACAAAACTTTGTGTTTGTGAGAAAAGATGATTTTCTTAACTTAGACAAAATATTGTTGTAGAGAGTCAATCCGGGTACACTGAATGCAGTACCTGTACATCAGGTCATTCAAAAGAGTCCTGCGCAAGACCTGTTAGATTATTCAGACATAGACAGAGACAGGGCTTCATCTCCTATAGATTCCCAAGCCAAAAATTCTGTTTATGAGGAAACTTGGTCTCAGACTTTGGCCAGAATGAATGAGGTATATTTGGAGAACGAAAAAGTAGAAACAGCTGCCAGGATACACCACGAGAAGTTCAGTTGTAGATAAAAATCGTCTTTATTCCATAAACAGATACAGATAAAAGATAAGCGCTTTCGCGTGCTTCATGCACGCTTCTTCAGATCTATTTTTACCATATTACTACACCTCTTATATAGTGGTTTTATTAATCAATTCAAAAAAACCCAATCAATTAATTAAAGCTTAATTCATACAAATGGATGTTCCTTCTGAATTAAGGGGATATTATGATGCGTTGTCTCATTCTGTGCTTATTCCTCCCTCAGTGTCAGCTGAGGAGGAGGTTAATAACACCGGGTGCAACAACTTTTATTCACACACTTCAAATCCCAATGAAGTAGGCTTTACGCTGTCTCTCAAACTAATCAGCACTTGTCTTCTATCTCAAGGTATGACCCAGTAGCAAAAATGAAACCTTTGTCATCATGAAACAACCTCCACGGATCATCCATCCCTTCCCCTGCAGAAACAGAGGAACATCATTTAGATGAATTTGGTAAGACAATTTTTTTTTCCTAGTGAAAGTTTTGACTTTCTTTGTATAACCAGCTTGAGAAATCTACCAATCTTCCCCTGTCTCAAGTATCTAAACACGCTTTAAGTAATATGTATGATTGTGCTGATATTGTGGCTTGCATGTCACTTCTCCTACTGTTTTGAGGAAGTATGTCTGGGTACATAAAACTTTTTTGATGAAGTAACATCTGAAATTTGACTGAGGAGGTTTTATGAGGCCCATCTGCTTTTCAGAGTCCCAAGTGTTCCAGTTAGAGAAAATAATGCAGGGAGTTTCTAAATTGTTTCAGCCCTCCCCTTACAAATCTCCTACATTCTCTTTCATTTGTAACAAACAGACTTATCAATCCCTGTCTTCTCAAGCTAAACTGGGGATCAATAAGAAATAGTAGGAGGGGATCAATCAGAAACAAGGATTGTTCCCTAGTAATGGACAGTCTACCTCTTCAGAATGACTATACTAGCACC
The DNA here is from genome assembly GCF_019279795.1 of Protopterus annectens. NCBI lineage: Eukaryota > Metazoa > Chordata > Ceratodontiformes > Protopteridae > Protopterus > Protopterus annectens. The sequence continues at coordinate 1,594,149,204 of NC_056737.1, forward strand.
CCCTCCATCCCTATCATCAAATATCTGTCCTAGTAACTATCATTGTACATACCACTTTGGCAACAGATCATGACAGACCACAAGGATGTTAAACGTTCAGCAAGAATACAGTAGGCATTGGATATAAAAACCTCCTTTCAAGGGAGTACTTCCCCCCAAGAACCAAACATTTTTTCTCAGGATCTTCAGCATTTGTTCACCATAAGAGTCATATAAACAGTGCCTTCTAACAAAAGGACAAAGGCTTCTATTACAGAGTGTTTCTGGTACTTTTACATACCAGTTTGAGGTCTCTCCTTGCAAAATCTTTTTGTAGAAGCTCTAAAACTCTAGATGTTGATCCTTCATTTTACCTCTCCTTCTCTCAGGAAAATCGTATGGAAAACATTGGATTTAAAAGATGTGTACCATCACATTCCCAACACCTTCTGGATTTCTTTCAGATTTTTTGTTTCTGGGTCATGTTATCAGTTCTCTGTATTACTTTTAGCATTAATTTCTGCTCCAAGGGATTTTTACAAGTGAATTTATCTTTGCAGACTGAATGACACTCACCTTCTTCCTTTTTATTCATCTTATTTACCTTTGCAGAGTCTTCTCTCGAATGCCTAGAGTCCTTAATATGGTTTTCATCTCTTCTGGCCAATGTGGGATTTCAGATAAACATTCAGAAATCCCCTTTGACCTATCACACAGGATTGTCTTTCTACGATGTCTTATGGATGCTCTGCAACAAAAGGCCTTTTTGATGCAGGTGTAGCTGGATTGTTGTCTGGACCTTCCTGAGCTACTCAACTCAGTTTCCAACTTTAACCTGAGTCTCTCAGGATTCTGGAGTTCATAGCTTATATGCTTTGCATGGTTCCTCTCATCAGCTTATAGAGTTCATAGCTTATATGCTTTGCATGATTCCTCTCATTAGCTTTTACAGGAGGAAGATTCAATACTATCTGAAAATATGCGGACCCAATACTTGCATTCTCTAAATATCCAGATTCCTATTTTACTCATTATAAAAAAGAATAACAAAGAGATCTAAATGCAGGTCTCCCCTTTTCCTCCCTAACCTTCAACATAATCTGCAACAACAGACTTGGCAGATTTTGATGGTTGTAGTTTCTAGGAGGTATAGATGCAAAGCCTGTGGGATCCTTTACACAGAACAAAGGACATAAATTTGAAAAAGATGTGAGCTGTGATCCGTTAATTGCTTTATCATCTATAGTTTCTATGATCTATATGGATGATTACAGTCAACATCACAGTAATGTGACAAATCTATTAGCTAGGGAACACTAGACTGTATACTTTAGGCAGGCTGGCTATAATTATTTGGGAGTTAACTCTTCAGCCCTTTTTAACCATCTGAGCATCGTATATTCTATTGGAGCAAAGCATAATGGCAGCAGATGTGCAGGACAAGGATTGACCCTCACAAACAGTCATTGAATGGATGGTCTTCCAGGAATTGCTCCAGTTGTCAAGAATACCTTTGATAGATCTGTTTGCCTCCTTTTAAAACAAACAACAGATTTTTTTTCATTCCCTTTAATGGAAAAGCTCTTTTTTTGCATTCTACCCTTTCTTCTTATTTCCAAAGTAATTTTGAAGATTCAGATGGACCCTCTAAAAATATTAGTGGCGATACCCTTTTGGCCCAAGCTATATTGATTCTTTCTCTATATGGAATTGGCCAAGGGCAATTAGCATATGTTTCTTCACTGACTGGATTTACTCACACATCACAGGGGGTGTTTGATACACCCCAGTGTAAAACATTTTCAAATATCTGCCTGGGTGATTCCGTTCTGATACATTTTAGGCAACTCATTTTACAGGACCTGCAGCAGTTACTAAAGGAGATAAAAAAGCCTGCCACTAGAACAATCTTATATTGGCATGTGGAAGAGACTTTCTAGTTGGTGTCTAGGCAATAATCATGGCCTTTCAGGGATTATATATGTACCATTGGTTCTCAAGTATTTATGCGAGTTACTAGCCTTGGATCTTTCATACTCACATACCAAGGTACATCCTGTGGCCATTTTAGCATGTCTATCCATGGATCCTCCATTTTCTTCAATTCTCTTGCTAAAACAATTTCTGAAAGAAGTTGTGATGCCCCTGCACTGGCCCAGTAATCAAGGAGCCTCAATCCTCACCACTGGGAGCAGTGAGGGATGTACACAATGGGAGGATGACAAGTACACACACAGTAAAGTACAACTTCACTTAAGAGCACATAGAGATCACATTCAGTCTGAGGCTGGTTTCTCCGTCTTCCTCCAGATCCCCAATAAGTCCCCCTCTGGCACAGCTATAGGGTTAAGATCTCAGCTGAGGAGTCAAGCCAAGACCTCCAGCACCCTCTCTATGCAAACAGCACTTCATGTCCCTGCCCAAGTAGCTGACGCACACATACTTTGAGATTTGATTTATATACAAACACACACAGACCTGGGGAAGGCTGGCACAGGTTTACTAGCTATGCCACCTTTTGCCTAGACTATATTGGTAGTTATCACTGCTACCAACCCCTCCTTATCATCTACTTAAGGCCCTCAAAAAAGGTGACCAATCCTACTATGTAATGTTACTATTATCCAAATGGTAAGTGTGACCAAGAGCAAGGCTATTTAGGAGTGGCCTGTACAGTGTCACCAAATACATGTGCAAGTATTCAAAGACCTTAAATATGTCTCACAAATATCAGCCACAAAGATATGTTTAAATATATTTAATAATAAATAATAAAAGATCAAGACAATAATCAATCAACACAGTAACTGCAGAGTTCAGAATCACATGAAATATTTTAAAACAACATTGCAGGACAGTCTCAAATAAATACAGAAAACATCTACACTAATCTTTACTATTCCTATCTATATCTAAAAGAAATTACTGTATTCTAGTTACTTTCTATAAGCAAGGCAAGTGCTGATGATGAGTGCGTGTTCTTGTTAGGTCCAAGACAAAATACAAAATGCCCACAGACTCTCTCTGAGAGAGTTCTTAAATTACTATCAAACATTACTGCTGAGTCAGTTTGGATGACATTACTCTTTGTCACCTGCATTCAGTTCCCAGGCTAACAGATAATACTAGAATTTTAACATCACTGTGTATCTCTCTCAGAAGTGCAACTGCTAGGAAGTCTTCTTCTTCTTTCGGCTGCTCCCGTTAGGGGTCGCCACAGCAGATCAACTGTTTCCATTTCTTCCTGTCCTCTGCATGTTGTTCTGTAACACCAACCACCTGCATGTCCTCTCTCACCACATCCATAAACCTTATCTTAGGCCTTCCTCTTTTCCTGTTACCTGGCAGCTTCATCCTTAGCATCTTTTTCCTAATATACTCTGCATCCCTCCTCAGCACATGTCCAAACCAATGTAATCTTGCCTCTCTGGCTTTGTTTCTAAACCTTGCAACCTGGGCTGACCCTCTAATATACTTATTCCTAATTCTGTCCATCCTTGTCACACCCAGTGCAAATCTGAACATCTTCAACTCTGCCAGGTCAAGCTCTGACTACTGCCTTTTTGTCAATGTCACTGTATCCAACCCATATAACATAGCTGGTCTCACTACCCTCTTGTAGACCTTCCCTTTCACTCTTACTGGTACTCTGTCACAGATGTCACACCAAGTACCTTTCTAGCATATCTCTTACTAGCTCTGCTGTAGTTACACAGCTATTCGGTAACTCTTCACTGCCACCCAGTGCCTGTCTTAACTCTTCCCTAAACATCACCTCACAATTACCCTTTTTTAATTTCCACCATTTGATCCTTGGTGCTGCCCTCACACTCATCCTCCTCTTCTTGATCACCAATGTCATCCTACAAACCACCATCCTATGCTGCCTAACTACACTTTCCCCTGCCACCACTTTACAGTCTCCAATCTCCTTCAGACTGGCCCTTCTACATAAGATATAATCCACCTGTGTGCATCTTCCTCCACTCTTGTGTGTCACCCTATGCTTCTCCCTCTTGTTAAAATACGTATTCATCACAGCCATGTCCATCCTTTTCGCAAAATCCACTACCATCTGACCTTCTGCATTCCTTTGCTTAACACCATACCTACCCATCACTTCCTCATCCCCTCTGTTCCCTTCACCAACATGCCCACTGAAATCTGCTCCAGTCACCAGTCTCTCACCCTTAGGTACAGTCATCACCACTTCATCCCACACACTCCAAAATTTTTCTTTCTCATCCATGGCACACCCAACTTGTGGAGCATATGCACTAACAACATTCATCATTACACCATCAATTTCCAGCTCCATAAACATCACTCTATCCGACACTCTTTTCACCTCCAAAACACTCTTAGCATACTGTTCCTTCAGGATAATGCCTATGCCATTTCTCCTCCCATCCACACCATGATAAAACAATTTGAAACTGCCCCCAATACACCTAGTCTTGCCCCTCTTCCATCTGGTCTCTTGCGCACACAATATGCCAACCTTCCTTCGGTCCATCATATCAGCTAGCTCTCTCCCTATACCAGTCATACTGCCAACATTCAAAGTTCCGACCCTCACTATCACAGTCCTAGCCTTTATCTGCCTTCAGGCATGCCTTCCCCCTCTTCTCCTCCTTCGGCCAACAGTAGCCCAATTTCCGCCAGCACCCTATTGGCCAACAGTACTGGTGGCGGTCATTGTGAATCCGGGCCTCGACCAATCCGGTATGTATTTCTGTACTGTAGTCTGCACGTATGATTTGGCAAAATTTTATGCCAGATGCCCTTCCTGACGCAACCCTCCCCATTTATCTGGGCTTGGGACCAGCACAAAGAAATGCACTGGCTTGTGCATCCCCAGTGGCTGGGTTTGCAGCTGCTAGGAAGTCATAGAGCAATAAAACACTTTACATTTTAAACAGAGTAAATACTTCTCTCCAAGACAATAGAAAAAAACGTCTAGCTCTAGACATCCTGTCTTCTTGCTGCAATAAAACTAACTTTTATAGCACATTGTAAAGCACTTCATTTTAACTTATTTTCTTGAAGTTTTGTAAGTTAATCTTCTATGTTCCAGCAGGGTATGCTGTGGTTATTTTCTTGAAGCTCAGTACATAACATACAGTTCTGTATAAATCATATCAATATTCACAAATGACACTGAATTATTTACAAAATTGCAGATAGCTGGGCTGGCAGTGTCACAGAAGCATCATACAGTCAAACAAACAGGTTGCACTTTCCTGAGATCTTATCTTTTTGCTGGAATAGTTAACTACATCTCAGTTTGAACCTGCACACCAAACAGTTCTGAGGTTCATTATATGGAAAACCATTCAGGTGATTGCTCTGACATGTGCAAGATGTGTAACTGAGTTGGAAGCTTTCTTGGTGGGAAAACCCTATCTGGCCTTCTATAGGGATAGGGTATTATCAAGAGCAAATCACTCATTCAAGCCCAAGATTGTTTCAGAGTTAATTTGAATCAGGCCATCAATCTCAGAGTGTTCTATTCTGATGCTCAGAACCAGGGAGAAAGGATTCTATATATTCTGCACATGCATAGGCAGCTCACGTGCTATCTTGACAGATTAGCTTATCAGCCCTTTATTTCGTATGATAGAATTAAGAAAGGACAACCTATGGAAAACAGAGTACTTCCAGTTGATTGTCATCAGCTACTGCTTTTTGTTATACCCACTGTGTTAAATCAGCTCCAGACAGTATCTATGCACAACCTATGATAGCCTTGTTTCCTTCACTGGCATTTTGGAAACAGATAAACTATAAAACCTTCTAGCTGAAGTTATATAGTCCTCTGTACATATTTTTACAAGGCATTACAAACTGGATTCCTTCTCAAGATCAAGGACAGGCTTCTCTAGGACCATTTTTTCAGGGGCACCTGGATCCATTTATTTCCTCCTCCTGGTTTGGCTAAGCTTTGGTAATCTACCCCTGTAGCCTTTTAGGGGTACTGTAGCAGTAGGAATGATGAGCATAGTACAGTTGTGTAAGTTGGTCTTACCCATAACAGTAAATGGTCAAGTTCCTCACTGCTGCAGTAGCCACACACAACCTCCATCCCCCTAGTATTTTTGAGAAATATTTTGGTGGTGATTTCTTGTTTGTGTACTTTAGGATGAGTACACTGCTTCTTAACTTTGAGGTAAGAAATTCCTGAAGATTTTCCACTCTGTCTACAGATTTTCCCTCTTAAGGGCTGACCAATCAGCACTCAGAGTGGAAGTGTGGGAGGGAGCCAGAACTTTTGGAATCTAGCCAGTTGTTGCGTCTTGGGCAAGACAAATCCTTACAGCTTTTTGGGCTTATGCAGCAATGAGGAAATCAACCATTTACTTTTATGGGTAAGTGCAACTTACACAACTTTACTTTCTTTTCACAGATAGGCACTGAGTTACTTTGTTGTTGGTTAATGCTATGTTATGCATGCAGTGCATACACTTATGTATATTGTAGGCATTTACATATTTTGTTTTGTACCATCTAAATGTGTGTAGCTTCTGTACAAGTCTTTGAACCTATTGTTTGTACCTTGTGGCCCGGGTCATGGCTGAAAATATTTTCTGGACCAGTTCACTTAACCAGTTAACAAATGTAACCTAAATAAATGAATAAATAAAATGACCACTTTGAGTTTTAGTGGCTATTTCTACAAAAAAGAGCAGATGCTATTTGGAAGAGGTACAGAGGTATGTGATAAGAACATTAAGGAATACTAAGACAGTAGCAGTGACGTCAGACTGAATGTGCTGGCAAGGTGCTATTTTAAAAAAAAGAAAATACTTCTTGTGTTCATGCTTCTCACACTCAAAATGCTAAAGAAAAAGGTGGAAGAGAACAGGAGACAGAGGATGGTAGAGGAAGGCAGGAATAATCTTCATAGGTAAAAATATGGGAAAGTAAAAAGGAAGAAAAACAATAAAATTATGGAAGAACCACCTAATGGAAAGGTTAGCAATTTTGCTTTTTTATTAAATGGCAAGTGAACCAGTCCTTATCTGACCATTTCAGTCATCCCTTGGGCTAAAAGGGTAAGGACAGTTTTACTGTACCCAATCAGCTAGCATATTTTTGGTGAGTAGAAAGAAATGTGATTACTTGGCTAAAACTGATAGATATGGAGAGAATATGTAAAACTCCACATTGACAGTGACCAGTGGTCAGGACTGAACCCAGACCCTGATGTGGTGAGAAAGAGATCTTACCAGGGAGCCACTGTGAAGCCCTAGTTTGACTTTACTATTTGGAACAGTTAGATTAGTCAGTGAAGAAAGGATTCAAATGAATATGCATCAAGGAAGTCAAAATTATAGCAATGGTGGAGAAACTGGCATGACATCAATGGGTGGGGGGGGGGCTGTTGGAGTGGAAGGGGCTAGCTGTAAAAGAATGAATTAAACAGATTTTAGTGTCATACAAGTACTATGTGGGTAATATTGAATTGCATGGAGAAGGGTCATATGAAAACACATGAAAACTAGTGCAGTATTGCACTTCAGCAATGCTGACACATCCTAACACACACACACATACATATGTATGCACATACACACACAGACTTGCACACACATGCATGCACATGCAGAAAACACACACACATACACGTACTTGTAAACATGC